>NC_069500.1:537910899-538015899 GCF_027579735.1 Bombina bombina
CAGCCCCTGTTGTCGGCTGTTTATTACATAAGTACTTACCATCTTCTTCATGGATCCTTACACCACTGAGGGATTTCTGGAGGAGCTGCGATACCTACTAGCTAACTACCTTGAAGCTTTTGAGGACTCTCTGTCAGCAACGCTGGGTACTAATGGTGGCTGCCCCGCTCAGAAACCTACCCTACCCAAACCTCATCCCACGGAGCGCATTAGAGAGGCGGACATGGAGCCTCAATGTTTGCTTCCCATACCTCACAACACTAAGGCCAAGCCGGATTCCACAGAGGTGGGCTTTGCAACGGGGAGGGAGGGAACAGCTCAGCCAGCACTGCCGGATATACTAGGAGGTACCAGAGGTACAGACAGACCTGGCTCCATGCAGCTGCGGGAGCTATGTGGCCATACACCTACATGGACCACGGGAGTAGACTCTGCTCTAGGCTCTGAAACCTTACAACTACAAGTATTGCATTCGATGTACACTCTCCCGCCACCCATGCCGATTACCTCACCAAGTACCCTACCTGCAGGAGGCCCAGTGTCATCGGGCCGGCTGGAAAAGCAGATGCAGAGGCGATCTTTAGTGATTACCCCGGACTTATCCTATACTGTACAGAAGCCTGCGCATAACAAGGCGATCCAGCCCATGGAATCACAGACCCTAGATACCGAGGCGGTCATTATGTTCAGACTTACCTGCTATTATTCTGATTGTTCTGGCGTCTTAGGCTGTATTGCAGCCAACACAGGTCCTTTCCAATCAGTATCCCAACCCGGGTCCGAAATCACAGGAAACCACTTGGCTTGGCGGTCGGGTGTAGGCTGAGATTCTGTGGGGCTACTTCAGAGAGCTGTCGCATCGGAGGATTTTAAGAGATATAATGTGGACATGTCTCTCTTACAATAAGTAGCTTGGCACACACGTTAGATAATAGGTACTAGACACAGATCTTTATGATGGCTATTGTCCGGATAACCTGGTCTGGTAAAATGTGCCTATGTCTTATTTTATACACTGTACAGCTCCTAGTTCCAGCTTCATCACCTTGTATCTTTATGTAGATTTTTCATAGGGAGTACACTAGAGTTGTGAGCCTTTAAGTATACATGGGTGCCCAAATGCAGAGTCCCACAATTATGAATAGTTACCTTTATTTTTGGTACTAAATCTAATGTTCTGGCTTATATGTATCCATCTTAATTTGGTACCCCCATGCTCCCACATATCATTAGACCTATAGAACCATATAGTGTATATGTAACTTACTAAAAGCAAGTTAGTTTCACCCTCTCCCCATTTAGCTCCGTCAACATCAGGTTCAACAATATTGCCCTATGCATGCTAAGTACATACAGAAGTGTTTACAGAAGTGTATACATATTTATTAGATAGTGGCTATTATTATATGTCTTTATTAATGCAGCTTCTCACCTACTTCCTAACCCAAGAAACTTTTACAGAGCCCAAAGAGACGCCCTATAGACATAACATCTGATATGTCCCCCTTACTGCTCCCTGATATATGATATATGTTTATGTTATTGGTCTAGGTGAGGCCATTGCTTTCTATATGGGGATTTATTTTCCTGAAGTCTAGGCATTCGACTATATGGGTTAACTATTTGTTTAAAATAAAAAAATGGGGTATAACATTGGAGACCCACAAGTGGTCTCTAGTGCAGACAACATCCTCCTATAGCGGACTTGCTCATTAAGGAGGTCCAAAAGTGGCCTCATATATTAATTGGGAGGTGCATAGAACACTAGGCAACCATGTGATACAATAAGAGGTTTCCCTTGTGGGAACAAATGTTGAAAAATGTAACCTGTTATATCATACATTGTCCGTGTTTTCATATTTTCTATGATATGTTATTACTTGTATGCCTTCCTTTAACCTCAAATAAAAACTTTAATAAAAAATGCGCCCTAAGGCGGATGCCTAAGTTGCCTGTATGCAAGCGCCGGCCCTGCCAGCTGCTTTCCAAACCGAGGCCGTACGCCATACGTCCTCAGGCGTTAACTGTATTTTTTCTGAGGACGTATGGTGTATGTCCTCGGTCATTAAGATTAAAATTTGACTGTGAAATAATAGCAGTCAGTTTCCTTCACGCGTGTGCGTTTCAGAGCCTGCCAGGGCACAGTGTCACACCAGTGCAACTCATATCTGGTGTAACAGTAGTGTACATTAAAAAAAAAAACTAGAAATTTGACTGTGAAATAATAGCAGTCAGTTTCCTTCACACGTGTGCGTTTCAGGGCCTGCCAGGGCACAGTGTCACACCAGTGCAACTCATATCTGGTGTAACAGTAGTGTACATTAAAAAAAAAAACTAGAAATTTGTCTGTGAAATAATAGCAGTCAGTTTCCTTCACACGTGTGCATTTCAGGGCCTGCCAGGGCACAGTGTCACACCAGTGCAACTCATATCTGGTGTAACAGTAGTGTATATAAAAAAATAAAAAAATAAATTTGACTGTGAAATAATAGCAGTCAGTTTCCTTCACACGTGTGCGTTTCAGGGCCTGCCAGGGCACAGTGTCACACCAGTGCAACTCATATCTGGTGTAACAGTAGTGTACATTAAAAAAACAACACTTTTTTGACTGTGAAATAATAGCAGTCAGTTTCCTTCACACGTGTGCGTTTCAGGGCCTGCCAGGGCACAGTGTCACACCAGTGCAACTCATATCTGGTGTAACAGTAGTGTACATTTAAAAAAAAATACAATTTTGACTGTAATAGATTGAATAGCAGTTAACTTCTGCCAGCGCACAGTGCCATTCATATCTGTTGTCACAGTAGCTTGCACGCATAGTACCACTAATCGAAAAAAAAATGACAGGCAGAGGCAGGCCAACCCGCAGGGGCCGTCATGGTCGTGGTGCTGTGATTCCCTTTGGCCCTAGAATAATGCCCAGTGTTCAGAGGCCACGTACCCTGAACTCGAAAAGTTCTGAGGACATAGTTGACTGGCTAACACAGGACACCCAATCTTCTACAGCTTCCGCTCGGAACCTTGACGCACCAACCTCCTCCAGCTTAGCTTCGGGCACCTCTCAAATTACCACTCGCTCGCCTGCCACCACCACCAACACTAGCACCACAGCCGCTTCACTTGATCTGTCAGAGGAGTTATTTACACATCAGTTGGAAGAAATGAGTGATGCGCAACTATTATTGCCAGAGGATGTAGATAACAGGGATATGTCTCAGTCAGGCAGCATTACACACATGGGCACACGGTTTGATGATGATGTTGTACCTGCTGCTGCTTCCTTTGCTGAGTTGTCAGATACAAGTGAAGCGGTTGATGATGACGATGCGTCCGTGGATGTCACGTGTGTGCCCGCTAGAAGAGAAGAAGAACAGGGGGAAAGTTCAGATGGGGAGACAGAGAGGAGGAGGATATGAGTTGGAAGCAGGGGGAGGTTGTCGCAAGGAGCTAGTGGCACAGTCAGACAGCATGCATCGGCACCCGAGGTCAGCCAGACAGCACGCCAATCAATGCAGGCTGTTGCCACCACCAGAATGCCGTCATTGCAGAGCTCAGCAGTGTGGCATTTTTTTTGTGTGTCTTCCTCTGACAACAGCGATGCCATTTGTAACCTGTGCCAAAAGAAACTGAGTCGTGGGAAGTCCAACACCCACCTAGGTACAACTGCTTTGCGAAGGCACATGATCGCACATCACAAACACCTATGGGATCAACACATGAGTACAAGCAGCACACAAACTCAAAGCCGCCATCCTCCTCCTAGTCAAGCATATTCAGCCACATCAACCACTGCTGTCCTCCTTGCCCCCTCTCAACCATCCGCCACTCCGTCTCTCGCCTTGAGCAGTTCCTGCTCATCTGCCCACAGTCAGGTGTCTGTCAAGGACATGTTTGAGCGTAAGAAGCCAATGTCACAAAGTCACCCCCTTGCCTGGAATCTGACAGCCTGCTTGTCTGAACTCTTAGCCCACCAGCTTTTACCATACAAGCTGGTGGAGTCTGAGGCATTCCAAAATTTTGTAGCTATTGGGACACCGCAGTGGAAGGTACCCGGCCAAAATTTCTTTGCACAAAAGGCAATCCCCAACCTGTACTCGATTGTGTAAAAGGAAGTAATGGCATGTCTGGCACACAGTGTTGGGGAAAGGGTCCATCTGACCACTGATACCTGGTCTGCAAAGCATGGTCAGGGCAGGTATATCACCTACACTGCGCATTGGGTAAACCTGCTGATGGCTGCCAAGCATGGAATGCGTGGCTCTGCAGAGGAGTTGGTGACACCGCCACAACTTGCAGGCAGGCCTGCTACCACCTCCTCTACTCCTCCTACTCCATCCTCTTCCATGACCTCCTTCTGCTGCTGCATCTTGCTCCACATCAACGGCACCCCCCCAGCTCCCCAGGTACTATTCCACATCCCGGATACGGCAGTGTCACGTCGTCTTGGGGTTAACTTGCCTGAAAGCAGAGAGTCACACCGGACCAGCACTCCTGTCCGCCCTGAATGCACAGGTGGATCAGTGGCTGACTCCGCACCAACTGGAGATCGGCAAAGTGGTTTGTGACAACTGAAGAAATTTGTTGGCGGCATTGAATTTGAGCAAGTTGACACATGTGCCGTGCATGGCACATGTGTGTAATCTGATCGTACAACGCTTTGTGCATAAGTACCCAGGCTTACAGGATGTCCTGAAGCAGGCCAGGAAGGTGTGTGGCCATTTCAGGTGTTCCTACACAGCCATGGCGCACTTTTCAGATATCCAGCGGCGAAACAACATGCCAGTGAGGCTCTTGATTTGCAACAGCCCGACACGTTGGAATTCAACACTCCTAATGTATGACCGCCTGCTCCAACAAGAAAAAGCCGTTAACAAATATTTGAATGACAGGGGTGCTAGGACAGCCTCTGCGGAGCTGGGAATTTTTTTGCCATGTTACTGGACGCTCATGCGCAATGCCTGTAGGCTCATGCATCCTTTTGAGGAGGTGACAAACCGAGTCAGTTGCACCATCAGCCATATCATACCATTTGTTTTCTTCCTGGAGCGTGCCCTGCGAAGAGTGCTGGATCAGGCCGTAGATGAGCGTGAAGAGGAAGAGTTGTGGTAACCATTACCACCAGAAACAGCCTTATCAGCATCACTTGCTGGACCTGCAGCAACGCTGGAAGAGGATTATGAGGAAGAGGAGTCAGAGGAGGAATGTGGCTTTGAGGAGCAGGAGGAAGACCAATCACAACAGGCATCCCAGGGTGCTCGTTGTCACCTATCTGGTACCCGTGATGTTGTACGTGGCTGGGGGGAAGAACATACCTTAAGTGAGATCACTGAGGACGAGGAACGGGACATGAGTAGCTCGGCATCCAACCTTGTGCAAATGGGGTCTTTCATGCTGTCGTGCCTGTTGAGGGACCCTCGTATAAAAAGGCTGAAGGAGAATGACCTGTACTGGGTGTCCATGCTGCTAGACCCCCGGTATAAACATAAAGTGCCTGAAATGTTACCGAATTACCGCAAGTCAGAAAGGATGCAGCAGTTCCAAAATAAATTAAAAAGTATGCTTTACACAGTGTATAAGGGTGATGTCACAGCAAAACGGGAATCTAACAGGGGAAGAGGTGAAAGTAATCCTCCTCCTCCCACGACCACACCGTCAAGGACAGGACGCTTTACAGACGTGTTGTTGATGGAGGACATGCAGAGCTTTTTAAGTCCTACGCATCGCCACAGCCCTTCGGGGTCCACCCTCAGAGAACGACTCGACCGTCAGGTAGCAGACTACCTCGCCTTAACTGCAGATATCGACACTCTGAGGAACGATGAACCCCTTGACTACTTTGTGTGCAGGCTTGACCTGTGGCCTGAGCTATCCCAATTTGCGATAGAACTTCTTGCCTGCCCCGCTTCAAGTGTCCTGTCAGAAAGGACCTTCAGTGCAGCAGGAGGTATTGTCACTGAGAAGAGAAGTCGCCTATGTCAAAAAAGTCCAGATTACCTCACCTTTATTAAGATGAATGAGGGATGGATCCTGAAGGGACTGACAGTGGGCGATACATTCGACTAAAAAAGGCCTGATGAGATGAGCTGCCTTGGGCTAAAAATGGTCCACACGCTGCTGTATTTTATCTCTGAATGCCGGATGACTTGCATGACTTATCGGCCACCAACTAGGGTTCAAGCCGCAATGTTTTAGGGCACTTTCTGCCTGGGAAACAATCATCAATTTTTCTGGCCGCTGCTACAGCAGTGGCTGCAACAATACCTAATTTTTCAGGCATGTGTACATGCCTAATTTTTCTGGCCTCTGGTGCTGCACTGTGGCTTCAGAAAACAAACCAAAAAAAGGCACATAACAGGGATTAAACTGATAGGAATAGTACTACTTAAAACAAGGTGGCTTTGAGGAGGTGGAAGACCAAACACAGCATCCTCTGCTTCATGTAAATGATACATACACATGCCCTCTCTTCTCTTCTCTCTCACTCTCTGCTTCATGTAAATGGTACACACACGCCCTCTCTTCCCTTCTCTCTCTCACCCTCTGCTTCATGTAAATGGTACACACACACACTCTCTTCCCTTCTCTATCACCCTCTGCTGCATGCAAATACTAAACACACACTCCCTCTCTTCACTTCTCTCTCACCCTCTGCTTCATGTAAATGGTACACACACATGCCCTCTCTTCTCTTCTCTCTCTCACCCTCTGCTTCATGTAAATGGTACACACACACACACTCTCTTCCCTTCTCTATCACCCTCTGCTGCATGCAAATACTACACACACACTCCCTCTCTTCCCTTCTCTCTCACTCTCTGCTTCATGTAAATGGTACACACACGCCCTCTCACACAAGTCAAGGCAAGAATACTTTATTAGCGTCCCAGGGGGCTTGTTATCACCTTTCGGGGACCCTTGGTGTTGTACATGGCTGGGAGGAGGGAGAGACCTTCAATGACATCAGTGAGGACAAGGAACGGGACATGGCTAGCTTGGTATCCAACCTTGTGCAAATGGGGAGTTTGCGGTTGTGCAAATGGACTGTTTGCAGTTGTTTGCTGTGCGTTAAATGGGGAGTTTGGTCTGTCACTGTGAAGCGGGCGTAACCCTTACACTACCTGATTGATACAACATCATACCTGATGTTTTAAAGCATGTTATTCCAAACAATTTAGGAATGTTAGGTGATTTATGCCCTTTATGGATTAAAACCAGACTCTGCATCAACTATGTAATTTTCCATGGGAGTTTTGCCATGGATCCCCCTCCGGCATGCTACAGTCCAGGTGTTAGTCCCCTTGAAACAACTTTTCCATCACTATTGTGGCCAGAAAGAGTCCCTGTGGGTTTTAAAATTCGCCTGCCTATTAAAGTCTATGGCGGTTCGCCCGGTTTGCCCGTTCATGAACATTTGCGAAGGTTCACGTTCGCCGTTTGTGAACGGAAAATTTTATGTTCTCGACATCACTAATGAGGATATCTAAAAAAAGAGAGATAACCAATGGCACTACTTAAAGGTTAATAAAAAAACCTCAATAGAGTTCCAGAAGTTCTGTATTTTTATATATAATACTGGGTAAGGGTGCTAGTGTATTTAAACATTTGTGATTTTTTTTTTTAAATCAAAGATTTTTATTAGGGTAATTAGCAAAATCATGTTCATACAGAAACAAGGAAACAGGTTATTTCAAACTGAACATATCTAAAAGCAGTAGTAAATCATGATAGACATTTTACAAGACGTGAATATCCTACCGTATGACTAGTATACCTCGGAAAAGTATATTACAGGATTTACATTGATACCCTATCGGTTTTTTCTTTTATAGAATGATACTATAGTACCTCTTTATCATGACATTCCATCTATTAGTATGATATTATGAACAGACATAAATAGAATAATTAATACTAATGAGAGGTACACTTTTCCCCCTGAGATGCGTAGTGCTGCTTTATATAAAGTAAACATGGGGTGGATGTATAATATAAAAAGAAGTGATTAATACTGGCTGTATTTTTTACAAAATGTTACTAGTGATATATAGCCCCTCATGAGCATGAATTATAAACCTATATAGGTGAGAGGTTAGTGATATATAGCCCCACGTGGGCATGATTTATAAGCCTAGATAGGTGGAAGGTGGCGGGTTAATACCGCGGAAAAATATACACCAGGTCGGGTGAATGTCTAATATGTAATACCCCCCAGGGATTAACATTTACCTGGGGGGGGGGGAGTGTAAATATAAATGTAGACGGTGCATAGCAATAACTAACGTTTCTCTGAAGAGACAACATGTATAACTGTAAACAACCTGTTACTCCATATACACCACACCTGCACACTAGCTGGATCGTGTTAAACTTATTGCTTTACATAGGCTGTACCTACTTATGAGGATTGCTGCTCTAAAGTGGTATATAATTAATCTGGACATCTAACCTACAATAACAGAAGTTCTACTTATAATAACTTAAGCTTAAATGAGATAGGCATCGTAATTAATATATAGTGGCTGCATAATGTACGACAACATATGGCTGGACAACCTGCAAATTATCTCAGTCAATCCCCTATCTCCCCCGCCGGCTGAGGGAGACAGAGAGTACAATGGGTTAGCATATGAGATTTACATACACACATTTAGTAATTGCATATAAAAGATACAAATCTAGTTGGGACATCTACTTTTGTCAAATAAAGAAAACTGTAGGGAACCCTATGAGTAATTTATACATTATCGCCTAAAATCAATAAAATTGAGCATAGCGAATAAAGTAGCTGCAAACTTATAAAAGCTGACTCAGAATACCCTACATAACAGGTACAAGGTAGTATTTGTAGTACTATTCATATAGCACAAGAGCCAAAAGGACCCCATAAAAAGAGCTGGGAATACTCTCCCTGTGGGTTAGTGCAGGTAGGTACATACAGGTAGAAAAAAAAGACAATACATAAGAAACGTAGATTCCTTGTTCCCTTACTCTCCTAGAGCAAAGATGGAGCTATGTCTTAGGTATAAGATCTATATTTGGCAACATGCAATAGACTGGGACATTAATACATATTATAGTGAGTAGATTAGTATATTTATTAACTGAGTCTACCTCACATCTCTCCCTTTTCAGCAAAATAATTAAATGATCTCGCTTAGCTAAGACTAGATTGTAGTAGCACAAACACTGCATAAGCAATATCTAACATATCTGCTGCCACTAGTCATGAGGATTGGGTACAGGCAAACATAGATTGCAGTTAAGGGAAGATCTGTATCAGTTGAGAAAAATAGATAAAAGTTCAGTGGACTCATATAGAGATAAATTATACCAGTCATTTGTCCAACTTCGTAGACTAGAAGCTCAGGCATATATGCAGGATCTAACTTATCCAATACCAAGTCTATATGGAGCCGTGCTTGTGGATGTTAGGCCCAAGGACATCTCAGCTGCAAGAGCACGGCCCAGAATCAGCGCTACAGCCATGTCTGCAGGTCCCTGTTCAAAGTTCTCAGTCACAAGTATAAGCCCATTTGTGTTTTTAGTTATAAGAGGTGATCTGGGTCGAAGCTGTGTACCTATCGCATATAAATCTTTGTGAGCCCTCCAGGGACTTAGAATGTCATCTCTAGTAAACTGATCTTTCATCTCACAGGGCACATTAGTAATGATATCTCTTGTTGTACACTCAGCTACATGTTGTTGAGTCAGGCTATGTGAGCTGCCATCCCTATCCTCTTCAGCTGCATCAGATACACTCCGAGCTGGGTGAGAGTCAGACCTTAACTCCTGGATGAGTGAACGTTGGTTACGGTCTAGTGCAGATATCAAATTGCTTAATGCTATGGCTATCTGGTCCTCCATACTGTATTGCCTTGTGAAAGTTAAATGGGTATATCCACCAACCCTCTGTAGCAAGTTGCTGTGTTCACAAATGTCACCTCACACCCCCACAGATAGCACTGAATGTAAGCAGGTCTTAGACGCTACCTTAAGCAATATCCTGCCTCAGTGAGACTGCGGCTAAGTGGTAGTGTTCGTATGGGAGCATTTACTTTAGTGCAGAGAAGGGTCTGAGCAAAATGGCGGCTGTTCGCGCTCTTTAGTAACTATACTTGCCAGTGTGAGGTAAAATCTCTGAGTGTTCCGTTATCTTACTGCTTCATCCGATCTCAGCTCACATTGGTCCCGACACCGTGTAAAGTGCCCCAACCTCAGATACAAAATGACATCTCAGGTCAATATACCGCTGCAGATCTAGCGTAATTCTTGCGATCGCTGGCTCTGATTTTCTCTCTTGTACTCACTCCGAAGTTGTCAGCAACTGGTGCAAGTTGTTTGGGCATATAAGAGATGCTCCATAATGCATTTTGTGGGTCTGTTATGGTCTGTTTGGGCAAGTAGCTGAAGAGCTTAAAAGTTCTGCGACCATTCTCTCCCGTTGTTGGCTCCGCCCCCATACACATTTGTGATTTTAAAGAACAAGAAGAGACTGGTTCTTTATAAGAATACACTTGATAGCACTCAAGCTTTATAACTTATACATCTTAATAAGTTGAGACAGCATGAAATTATTAAACTTGTGTAACTAATTTAAAATATAACTTTTATTTGATACTAATTCCTTATGTGAACTTAAGTACTGTTATTGTTTGTTAGATATAGTCAATCATCACTTCAGATAAAGTATCAACATGTTATGAGAAGGGATACTACGTTTGCTCCCAGTTTATAAGTTAAATCACGCCTGTTTAATTCACCAGGATGTGTATAATGTTATTTGAGTAAGCATTAGGAAGGAGATGTGGATAACTCTGTTTCTCACACAAAGCTATTCATTAAAACCTCTTATATGTGATTAAAGTTATTTTACACCTTGTACTCAAGGGTAAAATTTCAGCTTTTGGTATTAAGAAGTAACAAATTGTAAATATTACACAACCATTTACTCTTAGGTCATATAGTATATTGGCACATTCTTAAGTAGAGTATTTTATTTCATTTTAATTCCCAGTTTATTTTAAATCACGCCTGTTTGTATTCACCAGGCTGTGTATAGTATTCTCTAGGTAAACACCACAGAATGAGACAATGATAACTGTACCACTCATAAAAGGCTGTTCCTTAAGCTGAATTAAATATTATTTGCTTAGTTTTGCACCCTAGTCCTAGGGGTAAAATTCCAGCTTGTGTTGAGGAGGTGACTAGTTGTAAGTGTTACGGCTGCATAAACTATATTGTCTCGTTAAAGGTCTGCAGTATATGCTGTTAAAATATCCTTGTATATAGTATGCAGAGTTCACCTAGTAATGATTTGCAGTATACAGTTCTTGGATACCCTGCGGTATATTATATAATTTATAGTTAGCTGCTTGAGAACCCACAGTATCAAAATCAGTGACATGGTTTAGTAATCTTTTTAAAAAAAACTTATTTCATAGTTATGTTAGCATCCACATCTGAACTAAGTATCAGAAATAAAATTAAATGTTACATTAACTAAGGTATCTAAATGCTCTCTAAAAACACAGGAGCTCCTAAGACTGTATGAGGATGTCGTCTAAATACACCACAACACACTGTTGCAACATATCTCGTAGAACATCATTAATAAATTCCTGGAAAACAGCAGGAGCATTACATAGGCCAAATGGCATTACAAGATACTCATAATGCCCGCTCCTGGTGTTAAATGCTGTTTTCCATTTGTGGTCCTCCTTGATCCTAACGAGATTAGACACTCCTCCCAAATCAAGTTTAGTAAAGACCGTAGCTCCCTTGAGGCAGTCAAAGAGTTCCGTAATGAGTGGAATAGGGTAAGCATTCTTAATGGTAAGATGATTAAGACCCCTATAATCAATGCATGGTCTTAACTCGCCACCCTTTTTCTTCACAAAGAAGAAGCCAGCCCCTGCAGGAGAGCAGGATTTGTGGATGATCGCCCACGACAGAGCATCGGCAAGATACTCCTCCATAGCACAATTCTCCGCAACAGACAGAGGGTAAACCCGGCCCTGAGGAGGAATGGCTCCGGGTTGCAGGTCTATGGCACAATCGTAAGACCGGTGAGGAGGCAATGTACCAGCACGCTCCTTGTCAAAAATGTCTAGGAACTCTCTGTACTCCTCTGGCAATTGAGATACTGAAGAAGTGCACAAGACTTTAACTGGTTTCCGAAGACAAGTGGAAATACATTGTGGAGAACACGACAGAATTTCAGACCTGCACCAGTCAAGACTAGGATTGTGCTTTTGGAACCTGGGATAACCCAGAACAACCGGAAAATGTTGAGAGTTTGTCACCTGGAACTGAAGGGTTTCAAAATGGAGAGCCCCAACAGCCATGGATAACGAATCAGTTTCATGAGTAATGAGTGCAGGCTGAAGGGGCCTGCCATCAATGGCCTCAATAGCAAGCGGAATAGACTGAGGCAAAACAGGAATGGAGTGCTTTGATACAAAAGCACTGTCAATGAAATAGCTGGAAGCACCAGAGTCAACAAGAGCCTGGATGACTATGGAGGAGTCCACCCAGGAAAGGACAACCATGACCAAAGGTTTCTCCTTTAGCGGTTCCGGGGATGAGGATAAACCACCCAAGGTCTGCCCCCAACAGGACCTTAGGTGTGAGCGTTTCCCGGCCGTGTAGGACAAGACTTCAAAAGGTGGCCCTGTAACACACAATAGAGGCAGAGCCCCCCTCCTCCTAAAGGCCCTCTCCACTGTGGAGAGATGCGTGAATCCCAACTGCATTGACTCAGCAGTACCTGGTGACTCGGGACCAGGAAGCATGGGAGGAGAAGGAGGCATGGGTGGGAACGAACACATAGGAGACAACGGAACAGGAGGCTTCCGCAAGCGCTCCTTGAAAGAGGGCCTCTTACTTAGTCTGATGTCAATTAGGATCAAAAAAGACACCAATGCCTCAAGATCTTCTGGTAAATCTCTGGCAGCAACTTCATCTTTAATCGCATCAGAGAGCCCATGAAAGAAGGCGACAACAAGGGCTTCATTGTTCCAACCTACCTCTGCGGCAAGTGTACGGAACTCAACGGCATACTGAGCAACACATCTTGTACCTTGCTGAATGGACAAGAGTCGTTTAGCAGCAGAGGAGGAGCGAGCCGGAACATCAAATACCCTTTGAAAGGAGGCCACAAATTCAGGGTAATTTGAAATCACAGGTTTATTAGTCTCCCGCAAGGGATTAGCCCAGGCAAGAGCTGTGTCAGAGAGTAACGAGATGAGAAATCTCACCTTAGCTCTATCAGAGGGAAACGTCTGAGGTAACATCTCAAAGAAAAAGCCCACCTGGTTCAAAAACCCTCTGCACTGATTAGGATCGCCTCCATATCACTGAGGTAGAGGTGCAGAACCAGACATGCACCTGGTAGGACTAAGTGCAGCAGCAGAAGCAGGAGCAGCCATAACTTGCAGGACACTTTGGTCCAAATGTGCAGAGCGAGTCAGCAGGGTTTGCAGGGCTAGTGCAAATTGATCCAAGTGGTGATCCTGTTCATCCATCCTGGAAATTATGGCAGGTAAATGTGCATTATTAGCACCATCAGGATTCATGGCCCTTGCGTAATGTCAAGGTGCCAGGTGCCAGGTGAAAAAATAATCACACCTTTATTAATAGCAAAAAGTAATAAAAAGTCCACAAGTCAAATAACAAGCCAGGAATCAGGAGTCAGACGAGCTGAGTCAGGAGCCAAAGAAAATAGTCAGACGAGCCGAGTCAGGAGCCAAAGCGAGTAGTCAGACGAGCCGAAATCAGGAACAAGGACAACAGCAGCGTCAGGAACAAGCCAGGGATCAGGAACCAGGAGGGATGTCAGACAGCCAGGTAATACACAGGAGCTCTCACAAACAGGTCTGAGACAACGCAAGAGCAAAACATACTGAACAGAGGCCCTTTAAATAATAAGTGATGACATCACAATTCTGAGACTGCATCCTGTCTCACACGGATGATGTACACCAGTCTGGCCATAAAAGGAAGTGCAGGAAATGAGCAGCATCTCACAGTATGCACCAGAGTCAGCAAGAGAGGTGAATAAATGGCTGCCAGCAGCACATGGCAAACAAAGTAGGGAAAAAAACCCTGACATAGGCATAGCATGTTGCTTTTCTCTAAATCTAGTCTTTAAAAGTTCACTTTGTTGGTCGAATATCTCTATATCAGTACACTTTTTCTGTACATGGCGAAATTGACTGTTGGGTAGGTTCAATTTCCAACTTTAATAGCATTCAGTAGAAAAAAGTTAAAAATTGTTACTGTCTACTGTTTTGAAAAAATGTATGTTCTAACTTTTCCAATTTTTTGCCATGTTAACAGTACATCCAAAAAATCAATACATTCCTGTTGGATAGTCCAAGTAAATTTAAGGCCCATTTCATTGCTATTTAAAGCCCTAATGAAAGCTTCAACTTACGCGCTGGACCCTTTCCATATGAAAAGCAGGTAATCTATGTAACGGCCATAGAACACCAGGATGCCCTCCCACCTTGCATCATAGATATATCTGTCCTTAAACATACCAATGAACAAATATGCAAAGCTGGGGGAAAACCTGTTGCCTATTGCCTTAGTTAGTAGACTAAGTACCCTTAGTTAGTAGATAAAATTCATCCATAAATTGAATTTATGGATGAATTATATTCAATTATAATTACCAAAAAAATCCATCTGTTTGGATAAAATATACATGTCACCACTCAAATAACTCAACACTACCTTTAGTCCCAAATCGTGGGTTATATTGGAATAAAGGGCATTTACATCACAAGAAAGCCAAAAATAGACATCTTGTCTAATAATTTTTTTAAAAATAAGATCTAAGTTGACAAACATATTTTTGCAAATAATAATCTATATATTCAGATAATTTGTCATAATGTCTATACCTGCAGTTATGGGTCTACCAAGGGCATTAACTGTACTTTTGTGTATGTTTGGCAGGTGGTAATAGAAGGGAATATTTGGGCACCTAGGTAGTAAATAATTGCTTTCTTTCACCTAGATTACAAGTTTTACGCTATAGAGGGTGAGTATAACAGCAGGCGCCATGTCCCTAGCAATAGCTAGAGCGGTGCGGCGTGACAATAATAAAGATATTAACCCCTATTCCGCTGCTCCCTGACATCGCCGCCACTAAATAAAGTTATTAACCCCTAAACCTCTGGCCTCCCACATAACTTCCACTAAATAAACCTATTATCCCCTAAACCGCCAGCCCCCATATCGCAACAACATAAATTAAACTATATTAACCCCTAAACCTAACCCTAAACCTAACCGTAAACCTAAACCTAACACCTACAATAATTAACTAAATAATACCTATTTAAAACTAGATACATACTGAAATAAAACCTAAACTAGCTACAATATAACTAATAGTTATATTGTAGCTAGCTTAGGTTTTATTTTTATTTCACAGGTAAGTTTGTATTTATTTTAACTAGGTAGACTAGTTAGTAAATAGTTATTAATTATTTACTAACTACCTAGTTAAAATAAATACAAACTTACCTGTGAAATAAGTTAAGCTGCGTTACACTAAAACGTAACATTACAAAAAAAAACTAACATTATAAAAATAAAAAAACCTACCATTACAAAAAATAAAAAAACCTACCATTACAAAAAATAACAAACAAACGGCTAGATTACGAGTTTTGCGTTATGGCTCATAACACTGCTTTTTCACTACCGCTGCTATTACTAGTCTTGTAGACCCTTTGAAAAAGCCGCGAGGCGAAACATGTTAGGGACGTTAGGGACGCTAGGGTACTGGTGATGAGCCCTTGGAGCTCATGTATTTTTAGCTAGCCTTAGGAACCTCGATAGATTAAGATAATTTGAACCGCAATATACCTTAACAGTTGTGAGTGGTTAATGGGGGCAGAACGCTAACGTTCACACAAGCTGCTGGAGAATTTAACCGCTAGCAGTACTCACACCACTTCTAGTAAATTGTAACTACACAGGGCTCAATACCGCACTAATAATGTCTCATTTTGTTATGCTAAATTGAAATCTTATATATATTTTCTACCAAGTATGTCTGTTGTGTTATAACATTACACAGGTACCGTGCAGCTTATACAATAGCGGTCATTCTTGTTACTACCCAGAGCAGTTGATAATTTGCCATTTACTTAAAGGCATATTTTGAACTAAGTTACTAGATCTGTCTGCTCTATATAAGAACAGGAACGCTATTCACCCAGTGTTTATCACCCTGTAATAAACACCCACAGCGATACTTTAAAACAAGAATCTCATATTGACTCCAATATAACAGTAACCAATAAGGTCCTAGTCCCAAATATTGGGTATTTCCACACCGAGAGGGATAAACATAATGGAACCTTAAGAAGGTTATATGTATTATATCGCTTTATCTGGAACAATTTTTTATATAAGATACAATAATATCGAAATATCTTACTACTAACGGTGATAACACCACAATAAGGGGTGATCTCCAATTTCACGGATACTCTATATAACAAAGTGTATACCCGCCGGACTTTGTATAGCTAATATAAAAGACATTATTAAATATAAAGCATTAAGCCTTTATTTGTTTAGTGCAGGCTTGAACACAGCCTCATATACAGATGCGTATAGAAAATTAAGAGAAACTTAAAGGGATCCTATATAAAGTCCCTGACTTTACGCACAATGAATAAAAGTGTATAATTACTCAAGCCTCTTAATTATATATGCACAAGTGGACTGTAACGTATTGAGTTAATTCCACAGCAAATTCACAATATTAATTGCAGTGAACCTAAGTATACAACTATTCAATAAATTACCAGCAACAACATACTGATCAATCATATTTTGAGTTGCCACTTCCGGTATATATTGAATACATAGAATTGTTACTAGCCCCCATACCTTATAAGTTATCTATTTATAGATAATTTTTTACCCACCACACCAACCAATATACGATTAACAAGTAATATTATCTTGGCTCCTAAGAGTGTTTTTAAGTGTGTGTTTTCCAATTTTAACTAAGCCTTAATAAAAGTTAATTTTTAATGTTATTTAGCTTACTCAGACAGTTTTGTCTTTGTTCTCTGCACATCCTTGCACGACTATCTCTGTTACCACAAGTTATTTAATTAAACAATCCCCAGAGTGCTACAAATGTAGTCTATCTCAGATAGGGTAATATATCCTATCTGTCAGTTTTTTGTTTAAAGTCTTGTAGGTATAGCTGTACCGCACACCTTTTTGGCCGTAACACAACGTAACTACCGCAGCTTTCAAAAAGTCCTTTTTCAATGGGACTTCCATAGCGCCGATATTATGAGTTTTGCCTGGGAGGCCAAAAAGTGAACGGTACAGCCTATAGCGACAAGATTCGTACCGCCATCTAAAGTCAGTAGTTATGGATTTTACGCTACAAAGCTGTAGCATAAAACTCATAACTAAAGTGTTACAAAGTACACGAACACCCATAAACTCCCTATTAACCCCTAAACCGAGGCCCTCCCGCATCGCAAAGACTAAAATAAAATTATTAACCCCTAATCTGCCGCTCCAGACATCGCCGCCACTAGAATAAACATATTAACCCCTAAACCGCAGCACTCCCGCATTGCAAACACTAATTAAATAGTATTAACCCCTAATCTGCTGCCCCCAATGTTGTCACCACCTACATAAATGTATTAACCCCTAATCTGCTGCCCCCAACTTCGCTGCTATCACTATACTAAAGTTATTAACCCCTAAACCTCTGGCCTCCCACATCACTAACACTAAATAAATATATTAACCCCTAAACCTAACCCTAAGTCTAACCCTAACACCCCTAACTTAAATATAATTAAAATAAATCTAAATAAAACTTACTATCATTACCTAAATAATTCCTATTTAAAACTAAATACTTACCTGTAAAATAAACCCTAGCTAGCTACAATATAACTAATAGTTACATTGTAGCTATCTTAGATTTTATTTTTATTTCACAGCTGTTTGTATTTATTTTAACTAGGTAGACTAGTTAGTAAATAGTTATTAACTATTTACTAACTATCTAGTTAAAATAAATACAAATTTACCTGTAAAATAAAACCTAACCTGAGTTACACTACCATTACACTAAAATTAAATAAATTACATTAATTAAATACAATTAACTAAATTACAAAAACCCCCCACTAAATTACACAAAATAAAAAATTAATTATCAAATAGTTAAACTAATTACACCTAATCTAATAGCCCTATCAAAATAACCCCCCCCCCAAAAAAAAAAAAAACCTAGCCTACACTAAACTGCCAATAGCCCTTAAAATGGCCTTTTGCGGGGCATTGCCCCAAATAAATCAGCTCTTTTACCTGTAAAAAAAAAATACAAACAACCCCCCAACAGTAAAACCCACCAACCACACAACGAAACCCCCCAAATAAAATCCTATCTAAATAAACCTAAGCTCCCCATTGCCAAGAAAAGGGCATTTGGATGGGCATTGCCCTTAAAAGGGCATTTAGCTCTTTTTCGGTGCCTAAAACCCTTATCTAAAAATAAAACCCACCCAATAAACCCTTAATAAAACCTAACACTAACCCCCAAAGATCCACTTACAGTTTTTGAAGACCGGACATCCATCCTTATCTAGCTGGGAGAAGCCTTCATCCAAGCGGGCAGAAGTCCTCAACGGAGCCGGAAGAAGTTTTCATCCAAGCGGCAAGAAGTCGTCCTTAAGGCGGGCAGAAGTCTTCATACAGACGGCATCTTCTATCTTCATCCTTCTGAAGCGGAGCGGGTCCATCTTCAAGACATCTGGAGCAGAGCATCCTCTTCTTTCGCTGGCTATTGAAGAATGAAGTTTCCTTTAAATGACATCATCCAAGATGGCGTCCCTTGAATTCCAATTGGCTGATAGAATTCTATCAGCCAATCAGAATTAAAGGGTAAACAATCCTATTGGCTGATGCAATCAGCCAATAGGATTGAGCTTCAATCCTCTTGGCTGATCCAATCCGCCAATAGGATTGAGCTTGCATTCTATTGGCTGTTCCAATCAGCCAATAGAATGTGAGCCGAATTCTATTGGCTGATTGGATCAGCCAATAGGATTGAAGCTCAATCTTATTGACTGATTGCAGATTAGGAGTTAATAAGTGCAATGTAGGTGTCGGCATTTTCGGGGGCGGCAGATTAGGGGTTAATAAGTGTAATGTAAGTGACGGAATGTCAGGGGCAGCAGATTAGGGGTGTTTAGACTTGGGGTTTATGTTAGGGTGTTAGGTTTAAACATAAATGTTCTTTCTCAATAGGAATCATTGAGGCTGCGTAACGGAGCTTTATGCTCCTTTATTGCAGGTGTTAGGCTTTTTTTTAGCCACCTCTCCCCATTGATGTCTATGGGGAAATTGTGCACGAGCACATAAAACCAGCTCAAAGCAGCACTAGTATTTGTGTGCGGTATGGAGCTCAACACTGCCATATTGCCCGCAAACGCAAGTTTTTTGAAAACCTGTAATAGCAGCGCTATTAAAGGTGAGCGGTGGAAATAACTTGCAAGTTATTACCGAGCCACTCATAACACAAAACTCGTAATCTGGCCCGAAAATGATCCAAAACAATAAAAAACCCTAATCTATAATAAACTACCAAAGGCCCTTAAAAGGGCCTTTTGTAGGCCCTCAATAGGGCCTTTTGTAGGACATTACCCTAAAGAAATTAGCTATTTTTCTACAAAAGACCGCCTAACAGTATACAAACCCCCAGACCCACAAAATAAAAATAAAGTAAAACCTAATCTACCCATTGCCCTGAAAACTGCATTTGTTTGGGCATTGCGCATAAAAGGGCATTCAGCTCTTTTGCTGCTCATTAAAAATAAAAAAATGGCTATTCTAAAAAAAAAAACACCCCAAAAAGAAAAAAAAAATTACACAAAATAACAAACAAATTATCCAAAATAATAAAATTATTTCTATTCTAATACACCGTTTTAAAAAAACCCAACCCAAAATAAAAGAACCCTAATCTATAATAAACTACCAATAGCCCTTAAAAGGGCCTTTTGTAGGGCATAGCCCTAAAGAAATCAGCTCTTTTTCTAAAAAATAAAAACAACCCCCCCCTAATATTACAAACCCCGACCCTCCCAAACTCACAAAGTAAAAAACCTAACTGAAAAAACCTAATCTACCCATTGCCTTGAAAAGGGCAATTCTATGGGCATTGCCCTTAAAAGGGCATTCAGCTCTTTTTCTTGCCTTTAAAAGGGCATTCAGCTCTTTTTCAAATAGCCCAAACCCTAATCTAAAAAAAAAAACACCCAAAAAAACCTTTAAAAACCCTAACATATTCTTCATCCCTTCTGCAACTTCTTCATCCCTGCGGACGCGGAGCAGTCGATGCACGGAGGCGAAGGTCCATCGATCTGACATGGAGGTCCTCTTTATGTAATCGTCTGCCGCACACTGAGGTTTCAAATGCAAGGTACCCCTTTTATACTGGGGATACCAATGCATTCCTATTGGTTGAAAAATGTAAATCAGCCAATAGGAATTAGAGCTACTAAAATCCTATTGGCTGTTCTGAATCAGCCAATAGGAATGAGAGCTGCTTAAATCCTATTGGATGATTTGAACAGCCAATAGGATTTTAGCAGCCCTAATTCCTATTGACTGATTTAATTTTTTTCAGCCAATAGGGATGCAATGGTAACCCCTGTATAAAAGGGGTACCTTGCATTTGAATCCTCAGTGTGCGGCAGATGATCGCATGAAGAGGACCTCCATGTCGGATCGATGGACCTCCACCTTGGACCTCTGGCTTGGACCTTCTCCTGCACCTCCGTGAATTGACCACTCCGCAGGGATGAAGAAGATGCCAGTCCCGTGATGGATGAAGATGGAGCCGCCTGGATGAAGATGGAGCTGCTGGGATGAAGATTAATCAAGCTGTACTTCAGAAACTGTGAGTACCTAAAGAGGGGTTAGTGTTAGGTTTTTTTAAGGTTTTTTTGGGTGGAGTTTTTTTTAGATTAGGGTTTGGACTATTTGAAAAAAGAGCTTAATGCCCTTTAAAGGGCAAGACAAAGAGCTGAATACCCTTATAAGGTTTTTTATTTTGGGCGTTGGTTGGGTGGTGGGTTTTACTGTTTGGGGTAATTTGTATTTTTTTTACAGGGAAAAGAGCTTACTTATTTTAGGCAATGCCCTACAAAATGTCCTTTTAAGGGCTATTGGTAGTTTATTGTAGGCTAGGGTTTTTTTATTTTGGGGGGGCTTTTTTCATAAGGCTATTAGATTAGGAGTAATTGTTTTTATTTTGGATAATTTTCGGCTAGATTACCCTGCTTTTTCCCTACCGTTGGTATTACAAATTTCCGTAATGCCACAAAAATAACCATCTCCACTCAAATCATTAACGTAAACCCAGACCCAGTAGTTAATCATATACCGCTAACAAAAACAACCACGAATAACTTCAAAAAAGTAAATTTATGCTTACCTGATAAATTAATTTCTTCCATGGTACGACGAGTCCACGGATTCATCCTTTACTTGTGGGATATTATCCTCCTGCTAACAGGAAGAGGCACCACAGCAGAGCTGTCTATATAGCTCCTCCCTTAGCTCCACCCCCCAGTCATTCTACCGAAGGTACAGGAAGAAAAAGGAGAAACTAAAAGGTCAGAGGTGACTGAAGTTTAAAATAAAAAAATATAATCTGTTTTAAAATGACAGGGCGGATCGTGGACTCGTCGTACCATAGAAGAAATTAATTTATCAGGTAAGCATAAATTTACTTTTCTTCTATAAGGTACAACGAGTCCACAGATTCATCCTTTACTTGTGGGATGCAATACCAAAGCTACAGGACACGGATGAACGGGAGGGACAAGACAGATGGTTAAACAGAAGGCACCACTGCTTGAAGAACTTTTCTCCCAAAAATAGCCTCTGAAGAAGCAAAAGTATCAAATTTGTAAAATTTGGAAAAGGTATGAAGCGAATGAACAAGTCACAGCCTTACAAATCTGTTCAACAGAAGCATCATTTTTAAAAGCCCATGTGGAAGCCACCGATCTCGTAGAGTGAGCTGTAATCCTTTCAGGAGGCTGCTGTCCAGCAGTCTCGTATGCCAAACGGATGATGCTTTTCAGCCACAAAGAAAGAGAGGTAGCCGTAGCTTTTTGACCTCTACGTTTTCCAGAATAGACAACAAACAAAGAAGATGTTTGACGGAAATCCTTGGTTGCTTGCAAGTAAAACTTCAAAGCACGAACCACGTCCAAGTTGTGCAACAGATGCTCCTTCTTAGAGGAAGGATTAGGACACAGAGAGGGAACAACAATTTCCTGATTGATATTCCTATTAGTAACAACCTTAGGAAGGAATCCAGGTTTGGTACGCAAAACCACCTTATCAGCATGGAAAACAAGATAAGGCGAGTCGCATTGCAACGCAGATAGTTCAGAAACTCTTTGAGCCGAAGAGATAGCAACTAAAAACAGAACTTTCCAAGATAGAAGCTTAATATCTATGGAATACATAGGTTCAAATGGAACCCCTTGAAGCACTTTAAGAACTAAATTCAGACTCCATGGAGGAGCAACAGGTTTAAACACAGGCTTGATTCTAACTAAAGCCTGACAGAACGACTGAACGTCTGGAACATCTGACAGATGCTTGTGCAGTAGAATTGATAAAGCAGATATCTGTCCCTTTAAGGAACTAGCTGATAGCCCCTTCTCCAATCATTCTTGGAGAAAGGACAAAATCCTAAGAATCCTGATCTTACTCCATGAGTAGCCTTTGGATTCACACCAATAAAGATATTTACGCCATATCTTATGATACATTTTCTAAGTGACAGGCTTTCGAGCCTGAATCAAGGTATCTATGACCGAGAAACCCCGCTTGGATAAAATCAAGCGTTCAATTTCCAAGCAGTCAGCCGCATAGAAACTAGATTTGGATGCTGGAACGGACCTTGAATCAGAAGGTCCTGTCTCAGAGGCAGAGTCCATGGTGGAAGAGATGACATGTCCACCAGGTCTGCATACCAAGTCCTGCATGGCCACGCAGGTGCTATCAAAGACACAGAAGCTCTCTCCTGTTTGATTCTAGCAATCAAATGAGGAAGGAGAGGAAATGGTGGAAACACATAAGCCAGGTTGAACGACCAGGGTACTGCTAGAGCATCTATCAGTACTGCCTGAGGATCCCTTGACCTGGACCCGTAACAAGGAAGTTTGGCATTCTGACGAGATGCCATCAGATCCAATTCTGGTGTGCCCTATTGCTGAACCAATTGTGAAAACACCTCCGGATGGAGTTCCCACTCCCCCGGATGAAAAGTCTGACGACTTAGAAAATCCGCTTCCCAGTTCTCCACTCCTGGGATATAGATTGCTGATAGATGGCAAGAGTGAGTCTCTGCCCATCGAATTATTTTGGTAACCTCTATCATCACTAGAGAACTCTTTGTTCCCCCCTGATGATTGATATATGCTACAGTCGTGATATTATCCGACTGGAATCTCATGAATCTGGCCGAAGCCAGCTGAGGCCATGCCTGAAGCGAGTTGAATATCGCTCTCAGTTCTAGAATATTTATCGGGAGGAGAGCCTCCTCCTGAGTCCACAAACCCTGTGCTTTCAGGGAATTCCAGACTGCACCCCAGCCCAATAGGCTGGCGTCCGTCGTCCCATGCTGGCCTGCGGAAACACATTCCCTGGGACAGATGATCCTGTGACAACCACCAAAGAAGAGAGTCTCTAGTCTCTTGATCCAGATTTATCTGAGGAGATAAATCTGCATAATCCCCATTCCACTGTTTGAGCATGCATAGTTGCAGTGGTCTGAGATGCAAGCGAGCAAACGGAACTATGTCCATTGCCACTACCATTAGTCCGATTACCTCCATACACTGAGCCACTGATGGCCGAGGAATGGAATGAAGAGCTCGGCAGGTGGTTAAAATCTTTGATTTCCTGATCTCCGTCAGAAAATTTTTCATGTCAACCGAATCTATCAGAGTTCCCAGGAATGGAACTCTTGTGAGAGGGATAAGGGAACTCTTTTTTACGTTCACCTTCCACCCGTGAGATCTTAGAAAAGCCAACACGATGTCCGTGTGAGATTTGGCTAGCTGGTAAGTCGACGCCCGAATTAAGATATCGTCCAGATAAGGCGCCACTGCTATGCCCTGTGGCCTTAGAACCGCCAGAAGGAACCCTAGCACCTTTGTGAAAATTCTGGGAGCTGTGGCCAACCCGAAGGGAAGAGCCACAAACTAGTAATGCTTGTCCAGAAAGGTGAACCTGAGGAACTGGTGATGATCTTTGTGGATAGGGATGTGTAGATACGCATCCTTTAAGTCCACGGTGGTCATATATTGACCCTCCTGGATCATTGGTAAAATAGTCTGAATGGTCTCCATCTTGAAGGATGGGACTCTGAGGAATTTTGGTCTGAAGGTTCCCTCTTTTTTAGGAAACACAAACAGATTGGAGTAGAACCCCTGCCCCTGTTCTGTTTTCGGAACTGGGCAGATCACTCCCATAGTATATAGGTCTTCTACACAGTGTAAGAACGCCTCTCTTTTTGTCTGGTTTACAGACAATTGAGAAAGATGGAATCTCCCCCTTGGAGGAGAATCTTTGAAATCTAGAAGATACCCCTGGGTTACGATTTCTAAAGCCCAGGAAACCTGAACGTCTCTTGCCCAAGCCTGAGCAAAGAAAGAAAGTCTGCCCCCTACTAGATCCGGTCCCGGATCGGGGGCTACCCCTTCATGCTGTCTAGGTGGCAGCAGCAGGCTTCTTGGCCTGTTTACCTTTGTTCCAAGTCTGGTTAGGTCTCCAGACTGACTTGGATTGAGCAAAATTCCCCTCTTGCTTTGCAGCAGGGGAAGAGGTAGAGGGACCACCTTTGAAGTTTCAAAAGGAACGAAAATTATTTGTTTGGTCCTCATCTTATTTGTCTTATCCTGAGGAAGGGCATGGCCTTTCCCTCCAGTGATGTCTGAAATTATCTCTTTCAGTTCAGGCCCAAATAGGGTCTTACCCTTGAAAGGGATGGCTAAAAGCTTAGCTTTTGATGACACATCAGCAGACCAGGACTTAAGCTATAATGCTCTACGCGCTAAAATGGCAAAACCTAAATTCTTTGCCGCTAATTTAGCCAGTTGAAAAGCGGCATCTGTAATGAAAGAATTAGCTAGCTTGAGAGCCCTAATTCTTTCCAGAATATCATCTAATGGGGTCTCAACCTGAAGAGCCTCCTCCAGAGCCTCAAACCAAAAGGCAGCTGCAGTAGTTATGGGAACAATGCACGCTATAGGTTGGAGAAGAAAACCCTGATGAACAAATATTTTCTTTAGGAGACCCTCTAATTTTTTATCCATAGGATCTTTGAAAGCACAACTGTCCTCAATAGGTATAGTTGTACGCTTAGCCAGGGTGGAAATAGCTCCCTCCACCTTAGGGACCGTCTGCCACGAGTCCCGCATGATGTCTGATATGGGAAACATTTTTATACCTGGTCTATCCCACTCCTTAGTAACAATGTCCGAAATCCTCTTAGGGACCGGAAAAACATCAGTGTAAGCAGGAACCTCTAGAAATCTGTCCATTTTACACAATTTCTCTGGAACTACAATAGGGTCACAATCATCCAGAGTCGCTAAAACCTCCCTGAGCAATAAGCTGAGGTGTTCTAGTTTAAATTTAAAAGCCGTCATATCTGAATCTGTCTAAGGGAACATCTTTCCTGAATCAGAAATCTCTCCCTCAGACAGCAACTCCCTCACCCCCAACTCAGAACATTGTGAGGGTACATCGGATATGGATAATAAAGCGTCAGAGGGCTCAGCATTTGTTCTCACACCAGACCTACTGCACTTCCCCTACAACCCAGGCAGCTTAGATAAAACCTCTGTGAGGGTAGTATTCATAACTGCGGCCATATCTTGCAGGGTGAAAGAATTAGACGCACTAGAAGTACTTGGTGTTGCTTGTGCGGCATTAATGGTTGTGACACTTGGGGAGAAATAGATGGCATAACCTGATTCCCTTCTGACTGAGAATCATCCTGCAACATACTTTTAGTAGCTAAAATATGTTCTTTGCAATTTATTGACCTTTCAGTGCATGAGGGACACATTCTAAGTGGAGGTTCCACAATGGCTTCTAAACATATTGAACAATGACTTTCCTCAATGTCAGACATGTTGAACAGGCTAGTAATGACTACAAACAAGCATTTAAACACTTTATTTAGCAAAAAAACCAACAATCTTAAAAAACGGTACTGCACCTTTAAGAGAAAAAAAACATACACGTTCTGCAAAAGTGCTTTAAAATGCACCAAATTTTTAAAATTTTTGATAGCAGACTCAATATGTGTAATTAAGTTTGCCCCACAAGAAAATTTAACATTTAACCCTTTATTGTGCAAACCGGATTGAATTAAGGCCTAAATCTGGAAAAAACACTCCCAGCACCTTGCCTACCTGCCCTCAGGGATTGTAAATATGGGGTTAAAGCTTCGATTTGGCCCAAAACATCCACAAGGGCCCCCAGGATTTGGAGCTTGCTGCTTGCTGAGTGAAAACAACTGCGCATCTGAGGCGCGAAAATAGGCCCCGCCCATCTCACTCGATGTCTCTACAGCCTCAAAGAACCGCACCAGAGCGGTTTTAAACTAGCCATGTGGGTTCTGAGACCCAAAAAAAAAGCCAAGTGTACCCTCAATAAAGTTGCCCAAAAAACATTATTGCCCACAAAACGTTAACAGCACTCCCAGTTCAGAAAACGTTTGCCCACAAACATTCAAAACTCAGTGCCAACCATTTTATAATTAGCCCCTTATGCAAGCTTAGTAATGCCTTTCTATAGCTCTTAGGATTACTGCTTACCCTTACCCTCATGGGGATACTGTCAGCCTTTCTGAAATACAGTCTCTCCAGAAAAAATGACTGAACATACCTCACTGCTATATAGTATGAAAACGTTCCTCACACTGAAGTTTCCTGTACTCCTCAGCCTCTGTGGGAAAAGCACTGGATCTTAGTTACAAATGCTAAGATCATTATCCTCCAGGCAGAAGTCTTCATCCATTTAAAACAAAAAACTCTTGCTTGAAGAAATTAAAAACTAATATTTTATCACCTCTTTCACTTTACCCTTCCTAGTACTTAGAGTAGGCAAAGAGAATGACTGGGGGGTGGAGCTGAAGGAGGAGCTATATAGACAGATCTGCTGTGGTGCTCTTTGACACTTCCTGTTAGCAGGAGTATAATATCCCACAAGTAAAGGATGAATCCGTGGACTCGTCGTATCTTATAGAAGAAACACTACACAATATTTATTTTTCAGATTTTACATTTTCATGTCAAAATAGAACGGATCAAAGATACGAGATTTCGGGTGTTAGAAAAAAAAACACCACACAAATCCATTTTCCATTGACTTAAATAGACAGACGGGAACATACACTCATATAGCTACATCTAACTACAAATATTATCACATACATACACTAATCGATGCATACAAACAATATACAGCACATTACCTACACAAATAAGATTTTTATTAGGAAATAAACACGATTTAGCTACTTTTTCACACCAGAACATGACATCACTCACTTTGGATTTTATTTCTCAAAAAAAATTTCTCCTCCATTGACTTCTATGGGGAAGACATGCTCGTGCACATGACAGGCAGATTTACCTAACACACGTAAAATACGTAGACAAGAAAACTTGTAATACCAGTGTTACAATTGTGGAACTAACTCATTCTTTCTTGCGTTAGTCCCGCTATGACAAATAGATCAAGAAATTACTAATTCCTTATAGATTTATGTCTTTTACTTGTGTGAAATTCACTACAACATCAAATTGTTGTATAAATTTACATTACATCAACTACAAATCACCATCACCAATATGAAATTGGTTGGAAAAATTACATCAGAATTAAACGGACAGAAAAATTTTTTTTACATTTCATTATTCTCAACAAATTTTTCTCCTCCATTGGCATCTATGGAGAAGACGTGCTCGTGCACGCGACAGGCAGATTTACCTAACGCACGTAAAATTCGTAGACATGAGAACTCGTAATACCAGTGTTACAATTGTGAAACTAACTCATTCTTTCTTGCGTTAGTCCTGCTATGACAAATAGATCAAGAAATTACTAATTCCTTATGGACTTATGGCTTTTACTTGTGTGAAATTCACTACAACATCAAATTGTTATATAAATTTACATTACATCAACTACAAATCACCATCACCAATACAAAATCGGTTGGAAAAAGTACATCGGATTTAAACGGACAGAAAAATAATTTTTACATTTCATTATTCACAAACAGTAGACAATTGGAAACACGTCTCATTTACCTCTATTATAACATTTCATTTATTCAATTCATATGCTTGCATGAACAGCATATCTACATAGTCTGAACACATGATCAATAATGGATGCACATACATGACTTTTGTCATTGAATCATACATGTGCATTGATATTATGGCCAAAAAACAAATATAAACAATGAACACATTTACATCATACAACTACATTGGAAGGTTGCTTAACATTAGATTCTCTCTATGAATCATGAAACATAAAATATGGATTTACTGTCCCTTTAACATCACGATTAACTCATAATATACCATTAGGAATTACGTACAATAAGAAAACTGCATTAGAACAGATTACAGCTGTCACTTTTTTGGAAGGAACAACAATGCTATACTGCTTCATATAAGTCAGCATATGTTGGAGAAAACCACCATACATACATACATAGATGTACATAACACGCATCACACAACAGCAAAGCACACATTTATATTTTTAATCAGCCCACAAGAAGAATGTTTTCAAATACAACTCAATGAAGATTTGCTAACTAGACAGGCAAGTTGCTAATATGTTGACGTCATTATAAGCTGTTATTATGATTACAATGGGACACGTAAAATATTGACATCTCGCCAATCACTTATATATAGAAGATTACAGATGTCAGCAGTTACTTTATCATTTAGAAACAATATTGCAGCAACATTGATCAGATTCTATGCCATGTCTATGCACATTATACACAAGTATGCACTTTCATTCATGTTAGCCTGGACTTATGCTTTTTACTATAAGATCGCATTTAATAAGTATTTATTACGCATATGAACAAACATTACGAAGATGCACTGTATATGTTAGATTTTACACTTTCACATTACGATTCATTGGGGGAAACAAAATTTCAGCAAACACCTTAAAAAAACGCCCACTTTGAAAGCATTCGCGCCACTCACATACAATCAAGTGAATACAATCAGCAATCATTACGAACTCACTACCATTGGACATATTGCACTATAAATCCCCCAAACAACATGGCCAAAGCATCCCTTGTGATCGACATTGTATCAAATCACTTTAGTGTTTTTGCATACCTTGTTACTCCTTGTGTGTTTGCTCTGCTGTTTGGCTTTGTGCTGCTTAGCTTGGCAAATATGGATGATCCGTAGTTACTTGCTGCTGGTGCTGTTGCACTAGCGGTGTTCAATAGAATCAGGCAGGCTCGGTGTCTCCAAGAGAGACATAGGGCTCGTCTGGTTAGAGTTCCTCCTGTTCACAGGGTGAGGCACCACCTTGGATAACATGAGCAACTTCAAGTTTTATGACAAATATAGGCTCAATCGGGAACAGCTCATTAGCCTTTGCGATGTTCTTAAACCTCATATGGAGCCACGTAGACGTATGCGGACTGCAATCCCTGGTATGACCAAGATGCTAAGTTGCATACACGAACTGTCCTCCGGGAGTTTTCAATCTGGAGAGGGGTACATGCATGGGCTGTCTCAAGGTACCTTCTCTGTGGTTTTTGACAACTTTCTGGACGCCATGGTACGAGTCAGTAAGCGTTATATAGGATTCCCTCAAAATGATCGTGATTAGAGGAGCCTGAAGAGGGAATTCTTTGCAATAGCTCGAATGCCCAATGTCTTGGGAGCAATAGATTTCACCCACATTGCGCTGTGTGCTCCAGAAGATGACTTGCCTTTCCGAAATCGCAAACACTTCCATAGTCTCAGCGTGCAGTTTGTTTGCGACGCATGGATGTGGATTAAGCACGTGTGTGCGAATTTCGGCGGGGCTTGTCATGATGCCCGCATCCTCAGACAGTCTTCCCTGTGGCGGCAGTTTGAGGGAAGACAGTTTCCCCCTGGGTGGCTCGTTGGTGAGTACTTGTACACAACATGGTTAAGTAGCTAGACAATTGCCACTGTAGTCTTCAAAACCAGTTGTGTTTGTGTAATGTGCAGCTCTAGGATGCAATTTAACCATTTGTTTATCTTTTAGCAAATGTCTGGTTTATGCAAAATACGCCTATGTAGCATGTCTTAGTTTAAATGGGCAGATAGAGAATGCGCTTTAACCATGTCATTGTCTCTTTCCGCAAATGTCTAGTTTTAGCTCCAAACAGATATGTAGCATGTCTTAGCTTAAATGGGCAGCTCTAGGATGCAATTTAACCATTTGTTTCTCTTTTAGCAAATGTCTGGTCTATGCGAAATATGCATAGGTAGCATGTCCTAGATTAAATGGGCAGATAGAGAATGCGCTTTAACCATGTCATTGTCTCTTTCCGCAAATGTCTAGTTTTAGCTCCAAACAGATATGTAGCATGTCTTAGCTTAAATGGGCAGCTCTAGAATGCAATTCAACCATTTCTTTCTGTTTTAGCATAGCAAATGTCTGGTTTATGCGAAATACGCATATGTAGCATGTCTTAGCTTAAATGGTTAGATAGAGAATGCGCTTTAACCATATAATTGTCGCTTTCCGCAAATGTCTAGTTTTAGCTCCAAACAGATATGTAGCATGTCTTAGCTTAAATGGGCAGCTCTAGAATGCAATTCAACCATTTCTTTCTGTTTTAGCATAGCAAATGTCTGGTTTATGCGAAATACGCATATGTAGCATGTCTTAGCTTAAATGGTTAGATAGAGAATGCGCTTTAACCATATAATTGTCTCTTTCCGCAAATGTCTAGTTTAAGCTCCAAACAGATATGTAGCATGTCTTAGCTTAAATGGGCAGCTCTAGAATGCAATTTAACCATTTCTTTCTCCTTTAGCAAATGTCTGGTTTATGCAAAATATGCATATGTAGCATGTCTTAGCTTAAACGGGCAGATATAGAATGCGCTTTAACCACATAATTGTCTCTTTCTGCAAATGTCTAGTTTTAGCTCCAAACAGATATATAGCATGTCTTAGCTTAAATGGGCAGCTCTAGGATGCAATTTAACCATTTCTTTCTCTTTTAGCAAATGTCTGGTTTATGCGAAATACGCATAGGTAGCATGTCTTAGCTTAAATGGGCAAATAAAGAATGTTATTAACCATATAATTGTTTTTATGAAAATGTTTATTTTAGGGGATTTTCGTGTACACAAATGAATTATATTTTAATATAATAATTTTAACGATATTTTTAATATTTGTCATTTTGTTATGTTCATTATTTATAGGTGATTCGGGTTACATGAGCCGGCCTTGGCTCATTACGCCGCTACGTAACCCCACGGACGAGGCCAAGGAGCGCTACAATCAGGCGCACAAGCGGACTAGGGCTGTAGTGTTTGGGCTCCTCAAAATGAGACTAAGATGCCTGGACAGGTCTGGAGGAGATGAAGAGAAATCTCCAGCTTATAGTGAGCAAAGTGACTTTTATTTTTCACAGGGTCCAATACAGCAATACAGCAACGTTTCGGGCCTACAATAAGCCCTTTATCAAGCATGGTCTGGAGGAGCCCTCCAATACAGCCCTAGTAAGGTGGCCAAGATCGTTATAGCCTGCAGCGTCCTGCATAACATTGCTCAGCGGGCTGGGATGCTGCAGGCTGTCCAGGTGCCCCGAGACCTCCTCCAAGATGAGGAGGACGACCTTGTTCTAGAGGGGCCATTCCGGGACGAACGGCTCAATGTCAGAGCAAACATCATCAACCGCTACCTCAGACAGTAAATACTAGAAGTTATATAGGAGCATTGTGAATATGTGTGAATTTTAGGGAAATGAGAAGTAGAGAATTGTGCAAACATATTAATGATTTGATTTACACTTTTTCTGACATTAGGGAGATGACTTCATCTAAAGACTGAAAGTGAAGAATTCAAGACTGTAAGTGAAGAATCCCAGACTGAAAGTGAAGAATCCCAGACTGAAAGTGAAGAATCCCAGACTGAAAATGAAGAATACCAATGTGATCATGTCTGTGGCATTTTCTTTCAAATATGCTTACCTTGAAAACCATACAAAGACACGTTCACATGGTAAGTGGCAACAATTCTATGGAACAAGACTGTGGATGCATCCTATTGGAGACACTTAGATTTATTATATTTTTTTAGATGGTATTTCACAATCCTCTATTTTAGGGATGAATAGGACACCGAATGAAGATAAACTGATATTTTGAAGAGCATTGCCTTTCAAAGACCATACATCCAGGTTATAGAACGAAAGAAAACACAGAGCGCATCCCACTCTAAGTGTAACACCATTCCTCAGCTGTGTCCTCGATAAGGCTTCCGGAAAACCACAGGAAGACTCGCTGGACTGGGGGATACTCAAAATTCAACACCGGCGCTTCAGGAACCAGGAGAGGGTGAGAGTGCGGCCTCTCTCACCCTATTGAGGACACAGCTGACGAGGTGACGGACAACACACCCACAATATCCGGTGCAACATACTAGGACTTGGTGACTTTGCTTACTACTTTTTATCACATTGTACGTGTTATTTTAGCACTTTGTGTGCTTTTTGTATTAAACTGTGTTACACTTAGAGTGGGATGCGCTCTGTGTTTTCTTTCGTTCTATAGTTTCACCTATGATCAGGAGCACAGCCCTGCGTCTTACACTGGAGCAGCATCCACACACTACACCGCAACTGGGAAGTATTTTTACCCCTCAGATTTCTGTTTGATGCTACTATTTCTGTTTGATGCTACTAATTGTATTTACTTTATTGGGCTGCAGAATTCACTCTGACTGCCGAACTACTTGTCTATTGTCTATAGCCGATTAGAGAGCTACTAAAAAAAAAAAATTTCTTATCAGAGAACTTATACATCATTTTTTTTTTATGTATGCATAAACATAGCTGATACATTTTAAACAGCTTTATTGGCCGGAGTTGAGAAGCGCAGCTTTATTGTGTATTTTTTGTACTGTGCATACATCCAGGTTAGTTTGCACAATGCATGCTATTTAAAAATCATAGGAGGACGAATGTTCAAATAATTAGGAATATATACATGTCCTATATTAGAATATGTTTATTTTACATACATTACCCCTACTTTGTGCTAGAGAGGACTCAGATTCTGACCAATCAGACAAAGGGATACATTTTATAGTTGATATAGAGGTATATTATTTGAAGGGACATGAAATATTACATTCAGTTATGTTCCTCATACAGTACAATATAAAATTCTTTTGATATGCATTATTTTGTCTAATTTTAAATGCTAATGTGTAATTCAACTATTGATTAGACAATATAATGATATTAATTTCCAATTATGGATAGATATAGATTTCAAGTATGAAACTGTTTTTAATATCAAGACAAAAAATACATGTTAGAGCACAGACACAAAAGGATTTAATACCAATTATTAGATTTCATGAATATGTTAAGACATGTGTTCATTAAATAACTGAAATGACTAATGTTTTTAATTTTTCTTTTCTTTCTTTTTCAGAGTTTCATCTGTGATGAATTTCCTTTTTTTTTTGTCAATAAATTTATTGTCATACTATGGCCCAAATTTATCAATGTCTGGCGGACCTGATCCGACATTGCAGATCAGGTCCGCCAGACCTCGCTGAATACGGCGAGCAATACAGTCGCCGTATTCAGCATTACGAGCTGCTGGTGCAACGCCGCCCCCTGCAGACTCGTGGCCAATGGGCCGCCAGTAGGGGGGTGTCAATCAACCCGATCATACTCGATCGGGTTGATTTCCGGCGATGTGTGTCCGCCTGCTCCGAGCAGGCGGACAGGTTATGGAGTAGCAGTCTTTGTGACCACTGCTTCATAACTGCTATAGAAACACGGGGCATCAAGCTACATTCGGAGTTTGATAAATATGCCCCAATATATTTTTTGATTTTATTTTTTTAAATACATATTCTTTGAGACATATCTCTATCACATTAAGATAAGAAGACATATATCCATCTAATCTGACATGTAAACCAAATATTAGTCCCATGACTGTTAAAGACATCTATTTGACAAGCACATGCCTGATATCAAATATACTAAATTTTTTTAATGTATTGAATAAAAAAATATCAACACAGTTTATTCAGATAATGTTAAAGTCAAGTATCTTACAAAATTTAAGTTGGAGTTAAATACATCTATCTATGCTTTTATTGTGTGATTCATAGATGTTAAAATCATAAAATGTTTATGACGAGGATATGTAGTCTAAATTATACAGAACAACTTTGTTCATTTCAGTTTTAAGAAAGGAAAGTGTTTAACTTACATTAAAGTGACAGTGTAGTTGAATGTTTGATTTACATTCTAATCTGTATAATCTTTCTTAGGTATCCAAAAACATTCTTACACTACATATTGGTTATTCAGCTTTAATTATTTTATGGTAATATGTTAGAAATTATCTTTAACTAAAAAGTAAGTTAATTTCACATTTATACCAAGCTAGTTATATATGCCATATTGATTACTTTTTAGCTCTAGTGGAGTTATTTGAAGGGTCAGTTAACTATAGATATATCAAAAGATAATTTCTAGCAATTATACTCTTTACCTGTTGGATAGCTATCACATATCTATAGGTAATTTTCCTTTTTTCTTAATTTTGTGATTTATTATTGTATGTCTTGAATAGGTCGACCTATATTGTAATAAAGTTTTTTATATATAGATATGCAATTCTAGTATTTGTTGCTGGCATCTTCTATAGAATTGAATTTTTTCACATAGAATTTTTTTCATATATAATTTTTTGCAATTTTGAAAAGATTTTTTTCACACATAATTCATAATTCACAATTTTATATTTACATGTATTATACATATTGCCTATTATAGTAGTATCATATTAGTATCAGGTTAGGTGTTTTATTATTATATATATTCTATAATCCTTACTCTTAAGCTGGTTTCAGCGCTCCCTAGTGCTTTGTATTTTGTATGGATGCACAGAGATGCCTTGTGTGATTGGCTCTACCATGTGCATTGCAATTTCTTCTGTAAAGGATATCTAAAGAATTATCTAAATTGATCGAGTTACATTTTAAATTATAAAAATGTATTCTCTCTCCGGATCATTTGATGAAAATATTTGGGTGTAATGTCCCTTTAAAAATAAAGATGCCCTGCACCAGGGTGGACGGAGGTATTGGATAAAATAAAAGATATTTATATCATGTCAGAATTAGCAGCATGGGCACAAGGGAACACGGAGCAGTTTAAAAGAATATGGTTTTATTGGATCTTGAAGGGCTATACTCGATCACACACCACTCAAGAGAGAGATGAAAGAGAGAGACCAGGACGGTAGGATAGGTAAGACAGGAACAGAGGGAATCCTCTATAAATTGGCAGACCATTTCTAGAAATTTGTACTGTGCATACATCCAGGTTAGTTTGCACAATGCATGCTATTTAAAAATCATAGGAGGACGAATGTTCAAATAATTAGGAATATATACATGTCCTATATTAGAATATGTTTATTTTACATACATTACCCCTTCTTTGTGCTAGAGAGGACTCAGATTCTGACCAATCAGACAAAGGGATACATTTTATAGTTGATATAGAGGTATATTATTTGAAGGGACATGAAATATTACATTCAGTTATGTTCCTCATACAGTACAATATAAAATTCTTTTGATATGCATTATTTTGTCTAATTTTAAATGCTAATGTGTAATTCAACTATTGATTAGACAATATAATGATATTAATTTCCAATTATGGATAGATATAGATTTCAAGTATGAAACTGTTTTTAATATCAAGACAAAAAATACATGTTAGAGCACAGACACAAAAGGATTTAATACCAATTATTAGATTTCATGAATATGTTAAGACATGTGTTCATTAAATAACTGAAATGACTAATGTTTTTAATTTTTCTTTTCTTTCTTTTTCAGAGTTTCATCTGTGATGAATTTCCTTTTTTTTTTGTCAATAAATTTATTGTCATACTATGGCCCAAATTTATCAATGTCTGGCGGACCTGATCCGACATTGCAGATCAGGTCCGCCAGACCTCGTTGAATACGGCAAGCAATACAGTCGCCGTATTCAGCATTACACCAGCAGCTCACAAGAGCTGCTGGTGCAACGCCGCCCCCTGCAGACTCGTGGCCAATGGGCCGCCAGTAGGGGTGTGTCAATCAACCCGATCATACTCGATCGGGTTGATTTCCGGCGATGTGTGTCCGCCTGCTCAGAGCAGGCGGACAGGTTATGGAGTAGCAGTCTAGAAATACCTGACATTTTTTACTTCTTTAGCATAGTTCTGTTAGCAATTTTTTTCCTCTTGAACGGGGCGACGACAAAATAAAAGATAAAAAGAATCTGTGGGACGTCTGAAGAGATTGGAAACACCTGGTGGGGGGAAGAGGGGGGGCAGGGGATGTTAAGTTTTTAGCTTTTGATGTTTTGTTAATTATATGTTATTATAAAGGGGATGGCGGTATGAAGCCTGCCGGACCCAGTATGTTGCGAAACTGATACTTGATGTAAGAGAGAGGATGTCACAGTATTGTCTGTTTGATATAAGTGTATACAGTGATCCACCCTTTCTCAATACCTTTGATTTGTATGATGTTTATCAGAAATTCAATAAAAAATATTTCAATTAAAAATAAAGATGCCATTGCACAATAACATATGTGAGCAGTTCAGACAAATACAAGCTTGAGGTTTATTTACTAATAATGAACAAACGTGTATTTTAAAATTTATAAACATATTATCCAAGTTCCGTCCATTATAACTAGAAATTACGCATTTCTGAAATATAGCGTGGGAAACGTATCTTGCAACACAAGATTCGCATCTTTAAAATTCTAGTCTAATGCTACGCACAAGCACACAATCGGGGGTCGATCCGAAATCCCTAATAAAGTTATTAACCCCTAAACCGCCGCTCCCGGACCCCGCCGCCATCTACATAAACTAACCCCCTACTGTGAGCCCCTAAAACCGCCGCCATCTACCTTATCTATCCCCTAATTAGAACCCCTTACACCTCTGTCATCTACCTTATCTATCCCCTAATCTGACCCCTTACACCGCCGCCACCTATATAAAAATTATTAACCCCTAATCTAATCCCCCTATACCGCCGCCAGCTATATTAATATTATTAACCCCTAATGTAAGCCCCTTACACCGCCGCCATCTCTATTAAAATGATTAACCCCTAATTTAATCTACCTACCCCGCCGCCAGCTATATTATCTATATTAACCCTAAGTATATTATAGTTAATATAGGTATTACATTATATATATTAACTATATTAACCCTAATTATATTAGGGTTAATATAGTTAATATAGTTACTATAGTATTTATATTAACTATATTAACTCTATCTAACCCTAACTAAATTTATATTAAATTAATCTAATTCATTTATAAACTAAAATATTCCTATTTAAATCTAAATACTTACCTATAAAACAAACCCTAAGATAGCTACAATATAATTAATAATTACATTGTAGCTATGTTAGGGTTAATATTTATTTTACAGGTAAATTGTTAATTATTTTAACTAGGTATAATAGATATTAAATAGTTATTAACTATTTAATATCTACCTAGTTAAAATAATTACCCAATTACCTGTAAAATAAATCCTAACCTAAGTTACAAATACACCTACACTATCAATAAATTAAATAAACTACAAACATCTATCTAAAAATACAATTAAATTAACTAAACTAAATTACAAAAAAAAACAAACACTAAATTACAAAAAATAAAAAAAAGATTACAAGATATTTAAGCTAATTACACCTATTCTAAGCCCCCTAATAAAATAATAAACCCCCAAAATAAAAAAAATTCCCTGCCCTATTCTAAATTAAACAAATTTCAAAGCTCTTTACCTTACCAGCCCTTAAAAGGGCCTTTTGTGGGGCATGCCCCAAAGAATTCAGCTCTTTTGCATACAACAAACACAATCCCCCCCCCCCCCATTACAACCCACCACCCACATACCCCTATTCTAAAACCACCCAAACCCCCCTTAAAAAAGCCTAACACTACCCCCCTGAAGATCTCCCTACCTTGTCTTCACCACACCGGGCCGAACTCCTGATCCGATCCGGGCGATGTCTTCCTCCAAGCGGCAAAGAAGAATTCTTCCTCCGGCGATGTCTTCCTCCAAGCGGCAAAGAAGAATTCTTCCTCCGGCGACGTCTTCCTCCAAGCGGCAGCAAAGTCTTCATTCTTCCGGCGGCATCTTCAATCTTCTTTCTTCGCTCCGCCGCCGCGGAGCATCCATCCTGGCCGACTGCTGTACTTGGAATGAGGTACCTTTAAATGACGTCATCCAAGATGGCGTCCGCCGAATTCCGATTGGCTGATAGGATTCTATCAGCCAATCGGAATTAAGTTAGAAAAATCTGATTGGCTGATTGAATCAGCCAATCAGATTCAAGTTCAATCCGATTGGCTGATCCGAACAGCCAATCAGATTGAGCTCGCATTCTATTGGCTGATCGGAAAATTTGTTTAATTTAGAATAGGGCAGGGAATTTTTTTTATTTTGGGGGTTTATTATTTTATTAGGGGGCTTAGAATAGGTGTAATTAGCTTAAATAACTTGTAATCTTTTTTTTATTTTTTGTAATTTAGTGTTTGTTTGTTTTTCTAATTTAGTTTAGTTAATTTAATTGTATTTTTAGATAGATGTTTGTAGTTTATTAAATTTATTGATAGTGTAGGTGTATTTATAACTTAGGTTAGGATTTATTTTACAGGTAATTGGGTAATTATTTTAACTAGGTAGATATTAAATAGTTAATAACTATTTAATATCTATTATACCTAGATAAAATAATTAACAATTTACCTGTAAAATAAATATTAACCCTAACATAGCTACAATGTAATTATTAATTATATTGTAGCTATCTTAGGGTTTATTTTATAGGTAAGTATTTAGATTTAAATAGGAATATTTTAGTTTATAAATGAATTAGATTAATTTAATATAAATTTAGTTAGGGTTAGATAGAGTTAATATAGTTAATATAAATACTATAGTAACTATATTAACTATATTAACCCTAATATAATTAGGGTTAATATAGTTAATATATATAATGTAATACCTATATTAACTATAATATACTTAGGGTTAATATAGATAATATAGCTGGCGGCGGGGTAGGTAGATTAAATTAGGGGTTAATCATTTTAATAGAGATGGCGGCGGTGTAAGGGGCTTACATTAGGGGTTAATAATTTTAATATAGATGGCGGCGGTGTTAGGGGCTCACTTTAGGGGGTTATAGATATAATATAGCTGGCGGCGGGGTACGGGAGCGGCGGTTTAGGGGTTAATAGCTTTTTTATTGTTAGGCTAGTGAGGGGGGATAGCGGATAGAGGGTTAGACAGTGCGGGCTATGTTAGGGAGGCGTGTTAGACAGTGCGGGTGTTTTAGACTTTAGTCAGGTTTTATAGGCGCCGGCAGATTCTAACGTGCCGCAAGTCACTGGCGACGCCAGAAATTTGTACTTGCGCAGATTTCAGGACATCGCTGGTTTGTCAGACTTACGGCACGTTAGCATCTGACGGCGACCTATATGGGATAGCTCGAGTTGCGAGCTGAAACTGCGGGCGACGCCGGTTCCCTCGCTTGCGCCGCAAACTGCGATCTATATCGGATCGCGCCCTCGATGTGCATTGTAAATACATTTAATAGAGCAATGTCAATACTTCACAATTAGTCACAACATTTATTTAATAAACAATAAATACATACCATGTCTACTTTTTAATAATAAAAATAATTTGTATCAAATAACCTGATCGATATTAAACATGGAAATGTGTAAAAAATTTACTAATGTGACTGGATTATATTTAATAAAAATCAAATAGAGATCAAATGTAAAATTAATATTTAACGGATCACATATATTAAATATGCGTCACACATATCCGCATAACAGTCCCATGAATTACAAATAAGTCTACATGAAAAATGTAGTAACAGCACCCCCCAGAGGTATGTGTATGGAAGTTACTAAGATATGAAACATTAAGGAATGGCCAATCAGAGTTCATCACACAAACATAACTTGAGTCAGTATGGTCTCACAGACATGATAACAAAATTTCAATATTTTACCCAATCAGATGTACAGATACCATGTCCCATGGTGCCTCTCATGTTTACTTCACCATATAAAAGTCCATTACACGTTGCCATTTTTGTTAGTTCTCTAATGCCTGCAGGCAGTTATATATATTATTATTATATATTTATTAAAAAACCTAGCAGGCATGACGTCTCCCAGGTTCACCAAGCCGGAGAGTGCAGCACTGGTCAACGCCATCGAGATCTTCTATCCGCAGCTGTTTGGGCACAAGAAGAAGTCAATGAAGCAGAGCATTAAGAAGGCCCTCTGGGGGTCTATCACCAATTATGTTAATTTGGTGTGTGGCATCCAGAGGACCCCGGATCAAATCATGCGGAGGTTCGGGGATATGAGGTTGCGTCTAAGTAAGAAAGTCGACCTCATAAAGGAGTGGGAAAAAGCTTGTCGGAGGGATGGAAAGAAAGTTCCACCCCCAAAGAAACTGTACCTGCTAACTTATGTGGTGACTTTATGCGACCAACTCAATCTCCAGGTCCCCCACAGATTTAGATCCTCTCGCTCCTCGGCTTCTTCTTCTTCCCTCCCAGCTGCTGGATCTGAAATTCCTGACAAGGAGGCCAGTGCAGCTGCTTCTCCGTCTGGTGGCCTGGGAGATGAAAGTTGAGAGGCTGAACCAGGTAAATATCAGACTTCATATGATATATTAATATTTGAGTATATATTTAATCAATGTGTATATAGTCATATATTCAATCTATATAGATCTCACAACACACGCTACATATGTTTAGATATCTGAATTTAGATTCGTCACACATGAAATAGGAATGATGTTTCTTGCGCTCTCCAGAATATGCGTCACAGAGCGAAAATGAAATTGCGCATCCGTGAAATCCCTATCATCCGCCATTTCATACATTGACTATCGAATCATACCACAGTTCGAAATATTAATTATCATTCAATATTAACAAATATACGATTGGAATCTCATAATACACCCAATTGGAAATATATTTGAAGTCTTTAAAAATGATACTCATCACACTACTATATCCAAATGAATTCAGAATCACAGATGCGCAATTCCGCTTTGAATCATTGCACAATGATCCCAAAAGATAGAATTGTGCACACACATGAACATGTGTTTGCTGTAACAGTGGCATAACTTTAGACATGTTGGTCAAATCACAGATGTGCAAATCCGCTTTGAATCATTGCGCAATAATCCCAAAAGACAGAATTGTGCAAACACGTGATCATGTGTTTGCTGTAACAGTGGCATAACTTTAAACTTGTTGTTAAAATGTATATGTTAATTAGTATATATGTGAAGAATACAGTATCCTTATTTACAATATTCTACATAATAAAAGCTATACTAGCAAGAGCAAAATAAAAATTGAACAATCTCTATCAATTGATGACAATGCAAGAAGACACAAAATGACTTAAAGCGACAGTCAACAACATAAAAGATAGAAAATAACAGTACATGATCTCTTATATACATTAATTTAGTCAACAATGAACTCACGTGAATACAAATATAATTTGAGTTTGCCGATTAGAATATAAAAATCTGATTGTTCGTGTACATGGCCTGATTTGTATTAATGATATCCAATCCTGATTGAATATTTTACAGATATGGATGTTGTTGCTGGAACCTCAAACCCGTGTTCGTCACAGCATGGTAGGTCTCATTTTAATTTACCTTTCTCTTACAAACTTGGACATAACATTACATCCATTCACATTGATCTATATTTTTAGGGATACTCTAATTCTATTTTCTTGTTATTTTCAAAGAAGAATCACGAATCAGAGTTGGGATTCCATTGTAATCCAAATCTCAAATTATGAGTATTTGAAGATATTCCTTCGATTGATATCTTCATTTTAATGTAATCTTAGTGTCATGCCAATTTTATATTCTGCCCCTGGATAGTGTTTTACATTTTTGTCTACATTTAGTGCAGATTAGAGAAATATACTTCTCGTATGCTTTGATAATTTATTCTTATCATTAAAGGGACATGAAAACCAACATTTAACTTTTATGATTTAGACACAACATGTGATTTTCAAAAACCTTATAATTTTCTTCTATTATCTACCTTGCTTCAGTCTATTGTTATCCTTAGTTGAAAATCATATCTAGGTAGGCTCAGGATCAGCAATGCATTACAGGGAGTAACCTGCTGATTGTTTGATGCACAAAATTGCCTATTTTCATTTGTTCAACACATGTCTTCAGATAAAAGTAGTGCATAGTTGCTCCTTAATAAAACTTTCAAAGGCAAACTAGAAAACAAAAAGTATATTTGAAAGTTTTTTAAAATCGCAGGCTGGATTTGAATCATGCAAATTAATACAATTACACATTTTGAGTTTCATGTCCCTTTAAGAGCAAAGGATAATTAAAGAATCCTGATGATATCATTAAATTACATATTTGATTGTAATTGTAGGGCTCCATCCCATTCATTACATCAACATATGGACTAGACAATTCATTAACAGCGCCATTGTCAAATAAAGATATTTTAATATTTAATATTAAAGGGACACTGAACACTAAATTTCTCTTTTGTGATTCAGATAGAGCATTCAATATTAATAAACTTTCTCATTTACTCGTTTAATCAAATTTTCTTCATTCTCTTGGTATCTTTATTTGAAATGCAAGTATGTAAGTTTAGATGCCGGTCCATTTTTGGGGAACAACCTGGGTTGTTCTTGCTGATTGGTGGATACATTCACCGACCAATAAACAAGTGCTTTTCATGGTTCTTAAACAAAATATTGATTAGCTGCCTTATTTTTCAAAGCAAGAGAATGCGGACAAATTGATAATAGGAGTAAATTAGAAATATGCTTAAAAATGAATGCCCTATCTGAATCACAAAAGTAAATATTTGGGTTCAGTGTCCCTTTAATAATTAATATCTTCATGAATCCTTACACTGTCTGGATGAAACAATATTGATATCTATAATCACATATTCACTCTTGGACTTCCTTTATATATAAGCATACTCTAACAGCACCATGATGACATATTTTTACAAATATCTTCTGTTTTGCATTGTGATAAATATGTGTTGTGTCCTAAAACAGATTACTGTACATTGCACAAATGGATCTATGTGCCACATGGCTTAGGTTCGATTTGTCACCAGTTGTTATTCCAAGTGTTGTATGTGTGTATTATTTTCAAAGCATGGATCAATACTTAATATTTATATATGCCATAGAATAATATGTGAAGAATTGGCTCTCTAATATAGCAAGAAATCAAACATATGTTAAAGGCATCATTTTCTTTACAATCACCTTGATTAACTCATAAATTTATGGTTCATATTAGTGCTCTATTCTTCACATTTCTAAGTACATTATTTGTTCTCGACCAATGTGATTTAGTGATGTCCAAACTCTGTTCACTAATATATTTTAATATCATTAATAGATGTGATTGTTGTGGCGAGCATAGAGGGAACCAGCAGCAATGGTGACCTGCCTTTGCAGGATTCTGGTAAGTCCATTGACTCATTCATATGTCATTGAAGGTGAATTTTTAATAAATATTATGATCATGATTCTGATGAAGCATTCCATTTGAATAAAACATATAATTTACTCCTCTGATTATATATATATTTTTTTATTTGTTAAGATTAAGATCTCAAAGCTTCTTAGTCTACACCTGTGTGCTTCAGAACATGGCTAGCATATGTTTATTTTTAGTATAAATTTAGACAACAATCATCAAGTGATACACACATGAGAACCCTTAAATGTTCCATGCACTCAGCTTTTGGGGAATGAAAGGTAGCAGAGTCTCCTGTAATGGAGTTAAGGGATGAGCTGACAGGCTAGTGAAAATCCCAGTGCAGTGTTAGTAGCAACAATGTTGCAAAGTGAGGGGAGGTCTTAGGCTTACCACTTATAAGGGAAGTTCTGGAACAATCTGGCCTCTTCTACCTGGGATTTTCAAGAATAAAGTTTCTGTGCCATCCTTCAAGTGAAGATGTCTCAGTCCAGGAGAAGTGCTGCAGTGCCCATTTGCTTCAGGGAGTCCCCTAGGAGATCCCTGAAGAGTGCACCTAGAATAGAGGAAGAGGATGAGGATGTGGTGCCACCAACTCCTGCAGAAATCAGGCCTGTATTATCTTCTATCCCATCCAGCCATGTAGTACCCAGTTCCCCAGCCCCTGAGACTGCATCTGCCGGGCCTGGTACTGCTATGGTTGCAGGCCAGGTGGATGCAGGGAGTTTAGGCCCCTCTAAGTTGGACGGGGCATTGGAGGCCAGCCTGGGCGCTCTCACAGCCTCCGGGATGTCTCAGGAGGCGGCGGCCGCCGCAGTAGGGGAGAGTGTAGCACAGCCGCAGGATATACCAGTTAACGCTAGGAGGGTGACTCTGCAGGGGGACTCTTACCCCTGTAAGATCCACTGTCTGCATGTGCATCTCAAGCCCAAGACGGTGCAAAAAATTTGAGAACACAAGTATGTTAATATGTTTGAGCTGTCGCTGGAAGCGCAGCGCGACAAGGAGCGTAGTGAGGATGGTACTGGATCAAAAAAGATCCAGCATCCTGATACCTTTGAAGAGTGGAGGCGGTGCTTTAGGGTATTCTCCTCCTGTTACATAGAATAGAGGCTGGAGGCCGCTGTAGAAGTAATCAAGTATGCGGAGATTATAGAATGTATCTACAATAGATACGGGGAAGGCATGTGGAGGGCCTACGACAGTGAATTCAGGAGAAAAATGGTCGGGAACCCAGTACTGAACTTTGGGGTTAAAGACTTGGACCTGTGGTCCCTGCTCATACCAGAGAAAGGGGGGCAGGGGGATCTCTGCTGCAGGCAGGGCCCCCTAGACCGCAGAGCCTGGTCAAGCGTCGGGGCAGGGAGTGTTGGAGGTACAATGAGAAGCAGTGTGATAAAGGGGCTTCCTGCTCCTTTCGTCATGCCTGCATGTACTGCAGCGGACAACACCCAGGCGTCGAGTGCCCCAAGCGGAGGGATGGTGGAGCCTTCCATGGGGCAAATAAAGGGGGGTCTGGACAAAAGAGCTCCAACACCCCTGAAGCTGGACGCAATTAGGCCTTGGCTAGCGGCCTACCCAAATAGGGTGGCGGCGGCCAGTCTATTGGCGGGGATTCGTGACGGTTTTAAAATACCAACCATGGGGGTGGTTGTTGGGTCGGCCTCGCACAAGAATTTGAAGTTGGCTTATGAAATGCCGGGGGAAGTACGGGCGAAATTGGGCAAAGAAATTGCTCTTGGGAGGTTTGCAGGTCCATTTGAGCGACCTCCCATCCCTGACCTGGTTATTTCCCCACTGGGGGTGGTCCCTAAAAAGGAACCGGGGAAATTTCACCTGATTCAGCATTTGTCTTATCCGAGGGGCGGGTCTGTCAATGATGCGATCGACCCAATGATAAGCTCGGTGACCTATCAATCTGTGACCGGGCACGCTGCTAGCCAAAATGGACTTTGAGTCCGCCTTTCGGCTGCTCCCCATACACCCATAATCGTTCAGGCTGATGGGGTGTTAATTTGAGGGCAGTTATTTCATTGACAAATGCCTGCCCATGGGTTGCTCGCTATCTTGTGCTTACTTCGAAGAATTTAGCTCATTCCTACATTGGGCTATCGTGGCGGTGGCCGGCAGGGGAGTAGTCGCCCATTACCTCGATTACTTCCTGCTGGTCGGCGGCGCGCGAGTGCGATCGGCTAATTGCAGTAATGCGGGGATTAATGGCGAAATTCGGAGTACCGCTAGCTGAGGAAAAAACGCAGGGCCCCTGTACAAGGCTCACGTACTTGGGGATTGAGATTGACACTGCTGCAAGGCTATGTCGTCTTCCCACCGACAAGGTGAAAGCCATGCTGTTAGCAGTGCGGAGGCGATGGCGGCAAGGAGCATGCCATTGAGGGCACTACAGTCAGTACTAGGGTTACTCAATTTTGCATGCAAAATCATACCCATGGGCCACGTATTTAACAGGAGGATGGAAGCTATGCTTTCCACCCCCGATGGTGCACGTAAGGTTGCGGTTTCAGAGGACAGATGGGAAGACCTAAGGGTATGGGAGCGTTTCCAGAGAGACTTTAATGGAACGCTGCTTTGGCGTGCTCCTCGGGCTTCCAGTCAGACAGTGCACCTGCTGACGGACGCAGCTGGGGCAGTCAGTTATGGCACTTACCTGGATGGGCAATGGTGCACAGAGCCGTGGCCCCTATCCTGGGTCCAAGGGGGCCTGACGAGGAATCTGACACTCCTGGAGCTTTTCCCCATAGTCGTGGCTATGGAGCTCTGGGGGACGGCCTTAAAGGACCGGTTCATTGTGTTTTGGATGGACAACGCTAGCGTTGTGTTCGCCATAAATAGATTGTCTGCTTCATCACCTGTTGTGGTTAGGTATTTGCGCCAGCTGGTGCTTAGGTGCTTGCAATGCAATATTCAGTTTACCGCGAGACACGTCCCCGGGGTCAATAACACCCTGGCGGACGCACTATCAAGGTTTCAATGGGAGCAGTTTCGCAGACTGGCACTTAGCGCAGCCGCACTTGGCTTACCTTGTTCCCACTCTATTTGGCAGTTGACGAGGCATGGAGGTCCGTAGTGCACGTCGTGAGGGCGTCCCTGGCACTGAATACTTGGAGAGCTTATTCACAGCACCGGGGGGAGTGGATAAGTTATTGTCATGAACAGGGCGCAGCGGCAGGAGAAGCCCCTAGGGAACTGTTCTTGAAGTGGCTTGCAGAGCGGAACAGGCAGGGAATCTCAAAGGGTGCTATAGCTAACAAGATAGCAGCTGTCTCCTTCTTCTGCAACATGTTGGAGTGGCCCAACATCGCTAAGGGATTTCTGGTGAGGCAGGTGATTAAGGGTTGGGGTAGACTTGAAGGCAGATCGAAAGATGCTTGCGAACCAGTGACGTTGTGCAGATTATCCAAGCTGCTCGACGCCACAGGGACGTTTGTGTCGAACCCGGAGAAAGGGAGCTGTTTCAGTGCGCCTTTTCTTTGGCATTTTTTGCTGCCCTTAGGCTGGGGGAGCTGGTCGCTGCTTCAAGGGATGCGGTTAAGTCTGGAATGCAGCTGGCCCATGTTAAATGGGCGGGGGATAATTTGTTACTGTTTATCTCACATTCAAAGACGGACCAGGAGGGGAGATGAGTGTGGTTGACCTTGACCCCTTCAGCCTCGGGTGCCTGCCCAGTTTCGATGACAAGGTCTTACATTGCGCAGCGAGCGCGAGGCCCTTCTCAGTTCTTGGTGCCCTCTGATGGATCCAATCTTTCTCAGTACCAGTTCGCAGCGGTGCTCAAAAAGGTAGAGCTTGCGGCAGGTTTGGGGACCTGTAGAATCACTCCTCATTCCTTCCGGATAGGGGCTGCTACCAGCGCAGCGGTGCTGGGTTGGAGGGGGGAACACATCCAGAGGTTGGGCAGATGGAGGTCCCAATGTTATAATATAGAGTAAGAAGCCAGAGGGTACAGCGCTGCAACACCTTGGAGTAGGGGTTATCAGCTTAAGATGGTGTCCACGATTGGATGTGTATACGTATGGAGTTAATAATTATTAAAATTAGTCTAAAAACAATCTGAAATCAATCAGTGCTTTTAAAATTAAAATGTGAGGTTTAATGTAACAAAAATAAGAATAAAATAGAATAAAATGAAATAAAATGAATTAGACAGTATTTAGATTATGACAATTAGTTAGGATCCTAACATACAGTGGAATATATATGTGTAGTATATAAAGAATGTACAATCTAGGTATCTATGATCTGAGCATATTCAAATATTGCTAGATAAAAAACTATAGGAAAAAACTCTATAGTGTTCAGCACGAATGGAATTATAAAGTCCTATGAACTGTGCAAATGATAAAAAGTCCAGATTTATATAGTGATAGTGGTAAAATAATCCATATGATTCCAACAGGGTTAAAGCATTATTCCAAAATGGTATCCAAAATTATGTGGGTATAAAAATTAGTAAGTGTCTAATAGGTGAAAAAATAATCCAAATGATGTAGAAAAAATATGTATTAAAAATTTGAGCCAAAACTGTGTGATATCACAAGTGTATCCTTAAAAAATGTGTAAAAAAGAAAAAGTTAAAAAAAAATAAATTAAAAGTAAAAAGTAAAATTGCAACAAAGTTGAAAATGTGAAAAATTGGTGAAAAAATAGGTGATGACTGTTGGGTGTACACCCAGGTTAAAAAATGTCCCCAGAGAGAGTCTAAAAAATCTTTTGAATCTCCCCTTGAAAGTAATCTGTGATATAAGTTAATGTGATAATCCCAAAGTTATATGTTCTATAAAATATCCAAAACAGATCCAAGAAGTGATGTGGTTGGATTTCCTAAGTGATGGTCTTTTTTCAGTGCTTTAAAAATGTCATCATAAACCTAAAAGTAATACAAAAGCGGACATAGTGCAATACAGCTACTATTGAGACATTTTAATTTTAAAAGCACTGATTGATTTCAGATTGTTTTTAGACTGATTTTAATAATTATTATCTCCATACGTATACACATCCAATCGTGGACACCATCTTAAGCTGCTAACCCCTACTCCAAGGTGTTGCAGCGCTGTACCCTCTGGCTTCTTACTCTATATCACTATTTGGAATCTGGTTGGGAGATTCCGCATTTTAGGTACAGCCTGTATGGTTAAGTTCAGTGGCGCTGCAAGATATATATTTTACGTCCCAATGTTATAAGTCATATGTGCGCCCGCCAGCAGAGGCGTAGTGGTTTAAAGGGGCCTGGGTAAGAAATTATTGCATCTTTGCAGTTATCTGGTTGTGTTGTCCGTTTATGGGTTCAGGTCATTAACTCTGTAATACGTTTTTAGGTGTGGATACAGGTCCTACTCAAATCTGGATCATAGGGCACTCTTACATGCACTGGGCGGCACTGAGGGCTCATTCTCTTCCTGAGGGGCAGCAGTTGGGTCTACCGACGTCAAAGGCATCAATACGGTGGTTGGGCCGTAGAGGCTTACAGTGGGATGGTTTGCCTGCCCTCCTCCAGAATGCTAGACATAGATGGGGACAACCCCACATCATTCTAATCCACATGGGGGGGAACGATATAGGAAGTGCACCGGCTTTGGACATCATCAATGCGATGAGGTCCGATGTCAAGTGGATCTGTACCACGTTCCCGGGGGTTAGGTTGGCTTGGTCCAACATAATTCCCCGGTTGCGTTGGAGATTTTTCCCCACACCTAGAGTAGCTTATAGGATTAGGAAAAAAGTTAACAGGGAGCTGGGTAGAGCTGCGCTGGCTATAGGGGGTTTTGTGGTCCGCCATGAACTGATCTCAGCGGACAAGAAAGGGCTGTATCGCCTGGACGGGGTGCACCTGTCCGATGATGGGCTGTTGATCTTCCTGGCGGACCTCAGAATGGCCTTGGTTAGGAATATTTAGCGGGTGGCGGCAAGAGCCGGTTTTGGGAGTGCCTGTCTCTTGTGGCGGGAGGTCGTAGCCATCAACAATTGAGGGCGGAGTCTGCAGAGGTGACAGTCGGGCTAATGAGCGGGGGTGATGTCCTCAGGTCATGACCTGGGGGGCCCCGCCCCGCGGGTCTGCTGGCTGAAGATCCTTTAGGACGTCTGCGCCTATTAGACGGAATGGGGTGGGGCCACATTTGCGGCCCACCCTTGGCATTTGCAATTCCACAACATCTGGCTGCGACCTCTTGTCATATGGAGCTAATAGTGATCATTTTACTAGGCCTCGAATGCCGCCACAGGTTAAATATTTGAAGTGACTTCCGTTGAAGTCAAGTTAATCTTTGTTAATAAATATGACCATTGACATGGTCTTAAAACCCAGCTATCTGTGTTGTGTGTTTATTTCTTAGAATAAGTAGTTATTTAAGTGGTTTTGTAAGGGGTTGGAACTACCAAATACAGCATCAGCCCTTAGGGGAATGAAAGGTAGCAGAGTCTCCTGTAATGGAGTTAAGGGATGAGCTGACAGGCTAGTGAAAATCCCAGTGCAGTGTTAGTAGCAACAATGTTGCAAAGTGAGGGGAGGTCTTAGGCTTACCACTTATAAGGGAAGTTCTGGAACAATCTGGCCTCTTCCACCTGGGATTTTCAAGAAGAATGTTTCCCTCCCTCCCAACCCTATTGTTAGTGGTTATTAAGTAGTTGTTAATTCAACGTTTCATGGCGTCATTCAGGCAGATGGCTTCCCAGATGGGTTGCTGGTCCTTAGATGCGAAAGGCGGGGATGCGGTTAGTTTACCTAGTCTTTGTAAGACCTTAGCCGTAATTTTAGTTGCTTCCTGGATGAGCATTGCTGCAGGGCTTTGCTACACCAGTGCCTTAGAGGTTGAAGTGCATTATAACAAACACGTATCTCCTAGTGGCGGGAGGTCGTAGCCATCAACAATTGAGGGTGGAGTCTGCAGAGGTGACAGTCGGGCTAATGGGCGGGGGTGATGTCCTCAGGTCGTGACCTGGGGGCCCCGCCCCGCGGGTCTACTGGCTGAAGATCCTTTAGGACGTCCACGCCTATTAGACGGAATGGGGTGGGGCCACATTTGCGCCCACCCTTGGCATTTGCAATTCCACAACATCTGGCTGCGACCTCTTGTCATATGGAGCTAATAATGATCATTTTACTAGGCCTTGAATGCCGCCACAGGTTAAATATTTGAAGTGACTTCCATTAAAGTCAAGTTAATCTTTGTTAATAAATATGACCATTGACATGGTCTTAAAACCCAGCTATCTGTGTTGTGTGTTTATTTCTTAGAATAAGTAGTTATTTAAGTGGTTTTGTAAGGGGTTGGAACTACCAAATACAGCATCAGCCCTTAAAGAATATTTTAAAAATACAGACACTAAAATGTAATTATTACTCATCGACAATTACAAATCTAATTTCATTTGTATGCTCCATCAAAATGATGTAATTCCTAACTTTGGATCAGTATCTCTTTAATGCAACATTGATGTGTGTCCTTGAGCAACAGTAACATATGTTAGAATATAGGATTTTAACGTGTACACAACATGTTATGTTTTACAGAGATTGATCTAACATGTGAGATGGAGGAGGAAATGGCTCCCTTGGAGTCTGATGGTATGTCAAATATATCTAACATGTATTGAACATGTATTATCATTTTAAAATCATTCTCTTGATGAAAAAGAAATTCTACAGCTTTGGCACTTTAAAATATTTCATTCCATTATTCTTCCAATACACTACTGCCCCCCTTTCTATATCATGCATCATGAACATATGTTTGTTTTTTTTCTTAAATTTATGTATGATTTGTCATTAATGACATCATGTCACATGCATATTCCATGCAAAACCACAATAATCATCTTCCGATGGTCCAGACAGTCATTGCTATTCATCTGAGTGCCTAGATGCAGACCATATCCTTATGTCATAATATCTAACCATGAATATATTGGCTGGGTGTTCAATTGCCGCCCATAGCACTTTCCATACCCATATTCATAGTTCTTCCCATAACCTAATATTGTGTGTAATTGACAACCTTATGGCTTACATTAGTCAAAGTGCATTGGTATACCGATACAGAACTAATGCCGTGAAACCTAGTATATAAATTTGTCTGGACATTCCTTACCTAATATCGTACAATACCAATATGTGTTTTCACACTAAGAAAGTATTAAATGTAATCTATGGTAAATGTACTTGTCGAGAATATTGCGCATTTTAGGTGCCAATTCATAATTAATAATAGGTGTCAACTCTCTATCTATGACACATGTTCAAGGTATGGAACCTGTTATGATGTGGATTAATATTCTGGAGGTGGGCACTCCTAATGCAGGAATATAGTTCTTTGCCATCTACACCATATAACCCCCATACAGACACTCTGACAAAGTGATTAAAACCATAGGATGGTATAACACATAGAACAAATAATGAAGTTTGAGGGCATAGTAACGCTTGAACTTATTTATTTATACTATCCCCACGTTTTAGTGACACTTTATAATAGAGTGTATGTATCGATCTGACATTGAGATGCTACACCGTAGTCATGACATTATGTTTGACAGCAATGCGTGTGCCAATTGGGGTATTGCTAGATGGGGGCGGGGCGGCGCTTTGCCTGTGTGCACACCCTCACACTTTGAGCGGATGGCACTAGAGGTGGGAGTGTCCAGTGGACCAATAGGATCTCTCTAATTGCGTGTAACATCTAACAGATTAAACTAGGGGATAATTTTACCTAATAACATGCGTAAGTGTCCGTTTTAGCTGAGAGATCAAACTGTAGCATGTTGGCAACTATGACATTGTGTATGACAATATAGCGCAAATCAATGGGGACATTACTAAACAACCAGCAAATCAGTGCTTTGCCTGTATATACACTTTTGTATGTGTATTGGATAACGCTAAAAGTGGGAGTGTCTGATAGACCAATAGGATCTGTTTATTTACGTGCCACATTTAACAGAACATATTAAGAGAAAAATCTACCAAATAATAAGCGGAAGTGTTCATTTAAAATAGGACTTTTACTCCTATAAAGGATAAGGTCGGCACCTTTCTGAAAGGAAGTGTTTCTAAGCCACAATCGATCAGAACCATATCATATGAACTGTGATCTTATGAATAAAGATACACAATATGGGGAGTAAGGAACCTATCTGAAAGTATCTAATACATATGATCGCAACAGAAACATTTAATCACAGGGGTGATAAGTTGCATATGAACCAATAACAATGCGAATGTATTGAACAACATCTAAACACATAGGGATTGGATCAGAAGTAGGAGTGTTCCCTAAGCAACCTATGATTGGTTCATGGATACTGTATAGTGCTATTTAAAGGGGTGGCACCTGGGCCTCGGTTTGTCTATTGCATTGAGAAAGGCTGATAGTACAGCCGAAACTAGTTTGCTGCTCATATATTTTTTGTGCACTTTATATGTTGATTTGATTTTAACTTTAGCAGTCCGTTGTCCCTGTCACCTGAAGCCGAGGAAGCTGCTATCAGCCAGGAAACAGGGGGACAATTGTGACTTAGTTTAACTTTAGGTACGGTTTGGTTTAGAGGCCTGTATTTTAAAATTACTTGTTAAAGTTTGCTTTTTAATTTACTCACTACTAGGAATGAGTGCTTGTTAAACCACCCTTTTTTGAGGTTATCTTACCTCTCCCTCTTTAATTTGTATATTCATTGGTGGGATAGCACCGGAAATCTTAACCGTTTCTATATATTCCAGTATACACACAACTAGTGCCAGTACTCTCCTTTTTCTCTTTAATACACTATGGCACCTTGTCAGGTGGCTCCAATGGGGCTGTGCTGGCCCTTGTCAACTCCCCCCAAGGACTGTGATACACTATGGCACCTTGTTAGATGGCTCCAATGGGGCTGTGTTGGCCTTTGTCAACTCCCTCCAAGGACTGTGATACACTATGGCACCTTGTCAAATGGCTCAGATGGGGCTGTATTGGCCCTTGTCAACTCCCTCGAAGGACTGTGATACACTATGGCACCTTGTCAGATGGCTCCAATGGGGCTGTGTTGGCCCTTGTCAATGCCCTCCAAGGACTGTGATACACTATGGAACCTTGTCAAATGGCTCCAATGGGGCTGTGTTGGCCCTTGTCAATTCCCTCCAAGGACTGTGATACACTATGGCACCTTGTCAGATGGCTCCAATGGGGCTGTATTGGCCCTTGTCAACTCCCTCCAAGGACTTTGATACACTATGGCACCTTGTCAGATGGCTCCAAGGGGGCTGTGTTGGCCCTTGTCAACTCCCTCCAAGGACTGTGATATACTATGGCACCTTGTCAGATGGCTCCAATGGGGCTGTGTTGGCCCTTGTCAACTCCCTCCAAGGACTGTGATACACTATGGCACCTTGTCAAATGGCTCCAATGGGGCTGTGTTGGCCCTTGTCAATTCCCTCCAAGGACTGTGATACACTATGGCTCCATGTCAGATGGCTCCAATGGGACTGTGTTGGTCCTTGCCAACTCCCTCCAAGGACTGTGATACACTATGGCACCTTGTCAGATGGCTCCAATGGGGCTGTGTTGGCCCTTGTCAACTCCCTCCAAGGACTGTGATACACTATGACATCTTGTCAGATGGCTCCACTGGGGCTGTGTTGGCCCTTGTCAACTCCCTCCAAGGACTGTGATTCACTATGGCTCCATGTCAGATGGCTCCAATGGGACTGTGTTGGCCCTTGTCAACTCCCTCCAAGGATTGTGATACACTATGGCACCTTGTCAAATTGCTTCAAAGGGGCTGTGTTGGCCCTTGTCAACTCCCTCCAAGGATTGTGATACACTATGGCACCTTGTCAAATTGCTTCAAAGGGCTGACTTATCAATATGACTTTTAGTAAAGTTTTCTAATTTCTTTATGTTTTATGGCATAATAATAAAATAAATGTCATTAATATATTAGTTGTCCTCTTTATTCATGTCATATATTAAAATCTATATTTTATGTGGTTAATCCTTAAAGGGACATGAAACCAAAAAATGGTCTTTCATGATTCAGATATATAATACAATTGTCAATACATTTAATATTTACATCTCTTATTTAATTTGCTTCATTTTCTTGATATACTTTGCAGAAAGGTTTATCTTTGCAGGATCATAATTAGCAGAGAACTGAGGTTCTAGATGTAGATTGTTGGTTGTGTATATGGAAATGGTATCCTCTCTGTGAATCCTGAACTTAATTGTTTGTATTTCATGTCCCTTTAAGTGATGCTGACCACAATTCTTAAGGAATGGATATTCATTTCTAATGTATTTTTGTCCTTTTTACATCAACATAGACATATAATTTAAAAAAAAAGACTTTTTTGAATGTTGACAGCACATGTATTCCAATTTCACTTATATCTTATTGTAGTAGTCTAACAAAAGCAATCACTGTGTGTAATGCACATATTTTAGCTGATTAATATCTTTCTCTTATTATTGTTTCTGTTTAATGATCCAACAATATATTGCTATAGGTAGGCTGACCATATTTCAACTTGAATAAGTGACACATCTGATAAATACGTGTCATTATTCTTATTCCAAAAAAATCTTTAAACATATCTGAAAACATCCCTGACATATGTATTTCTCATGTGTCCCTTTTTAAAGCGTAAAGATGGAACATCATAGCTATAGGTAACATATAATGTATAACCAATCCAGATTTTTATAATGTATCTTGTAGCATTATTTATGATTTAAAGGGACATGAAACACAATCTATTTTCTCATTTACGTCTAACATACGATTTTTAATTAATTTTCTTTCCATAAATTCTAGAATTTGCTTCAGTCTCTTTGTATCATTTGATTAAAGAGCAGCAGGGCACTACTGGTTTCTAAATAAACACATAGGTGAACCAATAACAAACGGTATATATATGTAGCCACCAATCAGCAGTTACCACATCGTATTTTTCTGCTCTTGCGATTATCTCTAAACACATTTCATCAAAAGATTAAACTTAAATTTGAAAATGAATTTCAAATTGCAATGTTGTACATAATCGTGTAACATAAAATGCTTGCTAAATAGTTAATAATCCTCTGATTCTAAGGAAATATATCCTTATTACCAACAATGGATTCTATTTCATATATCACAGTATTACGTTATCTAGCGTGACATTCATAGATAACAATATAGCACATACTAGTTTTTAAAATATAAATACGTTTCTTATTGACATGCAAAGATGTAAAATTACTCCTAGAATTGGATGCCGTTTTCACGTGATCTTGGATGCGCCTTTGATTGGCTGACGTTGTTACGCGATCTCGGATGCGCCATGTTGCTTAAGATGTCACATGCCAAGCTGTAAAATTAGTTATTGGATTGGATGCCGTTTTTACGCAATCTCGGATGCGCCTTTGATTGGATGACGTTTTTACGTGATCTCGGATGCGCCATGTTGCTTAAGACATCACATGCCAAGGTGTTAAATCCGTCTGATTGGATTACATTGTCCCGCAATATTTGATTTTGCACATAACCCACGTTTGCGAATTTTAAAACCATGACTATTATGGATTGTGTCAATCATGTACATTGTTGAACCATAGCTTATAAAGAACACAAAAATCTCTTTTGTTGGCTGTGTGGTTGAAGAAACGAATGAAGGCAATATGTTTTTCATGCATAATATATTTTGAGGCAAGTGAAAATCTATGAACATAATCCATCTTGTTTAATATGTTTGTCAACAATATTTTCCTTTTTATAAATAATTACTGTGTTGTGTTGAATTTTCTCCATATCAAATTCCTAAAGATGCGCTATTGTGTTTGAATCAAGTAATCAATATGCATTGACCTTTATCATATGCTAAATATATGAGATGCCTAATTATTCTAGATGGAATTATTCTAGATGTCATGTTCTGATCTTTTTTCTTAAAGGGACATTTCACACTCATTTTTTCGTAGCATATATGTTTTGTAGATGATCTATCTATATAGGCCATAATGTTTTTAAAATGTATAGTTTTGCTTATTTTTAGATATCATTTCTGTGATTTTCTGACTCCTAACCAAGCCCAAAAGTTTGATGTGAATACAATCAGCTACCTTCTCCAGCTTGCTCCTGTTTGTGTAAAGGGTCTTTTCATATGCAAAAGAAGGGGGAGTGGGGATTGTCTTATTTCCCACTTGCAATGGGATTTCCAGCTAACTTTTCAACATAGCTAAACTGAGAGTTTCTAAGTAAGTCTTTAAACAGTTTTCTCATGGATTTGTAAATCAGTATCTGTGCATCTTGTTCTTTATATTACTGTCTGTTACATGCAGTTCTATGAAAATGAGTGTATATTGTCCCTTTAATGTAAATGCTCAGTATTGTGTCATGTATCAATCTCCAAATATATTACTGTGAGCATATATTTCTAATGTACAAGGAAACCATATTCCTAAATGAAATGTCTTTCTTAAATAATTCAAACACTATAATGTATCTTTAAGAAAATAGACTTTATTTAACACGTTGATAGAAATATGGCATTCAGGCTTACTATCCTATTCAAATATTTTCTTGTTTGAACTAGATATGTGCATGGCGAAAAAATTTGGTTCGGTTCAGTTCGGATCGATTCAGATTTTTTCAAATTTCGGTTCGGATCGATTCAAATTCGGAAAACTTTAAATCAATTTGGTTCGGATTTGTTTCAGATTCATTTGGATTCGAATAAATTCGGCTGGAAACATGCCCAGAGAAATATATCATTGCATTACATGAGAATTTTGCAACATTTACACTTTGTGCTTTCTAGTTTATATCGTTTTACACCTCCGATTAAACTGTATTACATTTAAACTTTGCTCTCACTATTTTGTCATTTATTTTGTGTACAGCAGTGTATTTAGGATTGTCATTTTACTAACTCTGATTGTAGATCAGACATCACAGAGGCAAAACTCTCTGAATTTTCTAAGAAAAGTGGAGAAACCTGGAAATCCAAAAGAGATGAGAGATGCCTTCCATAGAAATTAATGAAGCTCCCTGGGATACAAAATTTCACATGGGAGAGAGAAGGTAGCTGGAGAATCCCTGGGGCTGATTATATAAAGGCTCTGTTTACATCAATTCCAAATTAAACTTAAATATATTCACTACAATTTTAAGTATATATTACTTTTCTGTTGAAATAGGTCTATTGTGAATTTTGAGCAAACTATACCTGCATACAGCTGGTGAGACAAATCAGTGAGATCAACAATGCTGATAAGATTGTGACTTTGGTCAAAGGCTCTAGAGAATTTTTAAAGATACCAACAACAGAAATTACTAATAAACAATATTAAAAAGAGACCAAGAGACAAGTATCCTTGGAATTACTTACTTAAACTCTGACAGAGTATTGTAATGGGAAGAGAATTCCCAGGAGCTTAGATATGAATGAGTAACCAGCATTACTTTTTTTACAATTTAGAATATTGCAGGTGTTTTGCAAACTTTTTAAATAAGTGTTCCTATGACCTGAAGGTGCTAACCATTGAGTTCCTTCAACTTGAGATTGATCAACATAAAAAAGGGCTGGCCACACCAAAGGAGGCGCTAAAAGAAATGCTAATGCATGAAGGGTACACAGCTTTTACATGAGGTAGAGAAACAAGAAAAAGAGCTTTACAAACTGCTAGAACTCAAGAAGAGAATTAAATTCCAAAGAGATGCCCATGATGATTACCAGATGAGGCAGTATACCGGTGGTCATGTGACCAGAGTGAGACCTGGAAGATCATAGGGAAGCCAGGTAGACGCAGACAACAATGCAGACAGCGTGAAGATACCAGAGTGAGCGAGTCTGATTCCGCAACTAGTATTTAAATGGAGGAATCCGAAGGTAAACATGGAGGAGCAGCCGGAAGCACAAAGGGAAGTAGAACAGGTTGGAACCGGTCGCAGTTTGCTATACACAACAGTCCAGTGGAGAAGAAAGGAAGGGATTAAAGGTATGCAAGGGGTCACAGTAAGTAATGAATCTACACATGGGGATTGAACTGATAAAATGGATGACAGGATGATAATCAAGATTTTAATTATTAAAATTTCTGCACTACCATTGATAGAGCATTAAAAGGACATTGTTAAATAAAGGACTTTCTTATTGTCCTAAGCAGGGTTTAAATATGTTCAAGTTATAACAAGACCTGCAATGTTTTTTCAGATCTATAAAACTTAAGGCTTTTTTGCAGATACAATCTTGACATCTAAACAAAAAAGTAATGATAACAAAGCAGCTATTTCATTAAAAACTTTGGTCTGCGTAGAAAAGTGAAAACAGAGAGGGGGAGGGTCACACCCAAAATTGGAATTTTAAAGGTTTACTTATATCAATGTGCCAACAGTCATAACAAATCTAAGCCCTAAGCCTGCCCAGTTGTGGGAGGGGTCAAATGCATCATTCTGGCAACACTCTGGTGTAATGTTTGATTAACCACGAGCTGCAAGGCTTTGATGAAACCTACAAGGGGCTGCACACACAGATAAGTGATCCAAGCATAACCGGCAGGGAAGAAAACGTCAACCGTATGGTCAGTGATTATAAGGTATGGTGTTCTCATGACACCGGATGAGCTGTAAGCATACAAGTGGAAGCAGCGTTGTCTGCATTGTTTTGCAAAAGAAAGGGAAGTCCTCTTTACACTGACTCTTTAAAGTGAAGGTAAACTTTCACGAATGAGTGCCTGGTTTTTAAAAATATTACTAAAAACAGGGGCACTTTCATTCATGAAAGTTTACATTTCACCCGTTTTGTTAAAATACCTTTTCTTCTTGAAGCCGGAGAAGCGATTCCCCCTCCTGTCGCTCGTCTCTTTTTACATCAGCAATGACGAATATGGCATCCTCCAATCACGGCTTTCCCCCCAAGGGGAATCATTGCCTGAGGCAATGCCATGATTGGAGGAAGCCGGATTATATATAATATTTAAAACAGCTGATAACAGAGCCATCACTGTAATGGATAAAAAAATCTATATTTATAACATTTTGCAACAATTTGGGAATAAGGAGGTATAAAGGGAACTTTCATCTGACCCTTTGAATAAAATACAATGTGAAATTCAGAGAATAGTATCTATGGCTGTAAATAGGGGCATTATTACAGAGGAGACAGGCAGTTTATTGATTAATGAAAATCCCATAACACCTGTGTTTTACACTCTCCCAGCCTCGATAATCTGTCAGGCAGGCCCAATTGTGGCAGGGGTGGACTCCATATTCACAAATATAGCCATTGTTTAGATAAGGTTTTACAACCCCTAGTTACCAATGCCAATTCCTATACAAAAATGACTTTAAAAAAAAAAAAAAAAAACTAAATACTGATAAAATCATTAACATAACAGAATAAATTATGAGGCTTTAATAGATATGCCAATAGTCACTGACTATAGTAGTGACTACTGAACCCCCCCGGAACATAGTAAGGAAACACTGACATCTACTGAGAACAAATACAATAATAGGAGATAAAATAACCCCATACCCACATATAAAAGAGCAAACAATTTAAAATATATACTTGCCCCAAGCAAATTTAAAAGGAAAAACAAAATAAATAGACTTTTGGGAAATAAACTGTCTGTCTGTTTTACCTGTAGGTCCTGCAAGTACAGTTTGAGTCTAGTATAACAGAAGAAGTGTTTAATATTAAAGATACTATCAGATACAAAGACGTCATAAGCATTATACAGGTGGGACAACTAGGACATTATGATAAAGTGTAAGGGAATATTTTTGCAATATTGAATAAGGAGACCTTGAAATTCATCTATAAAACATTTTAGAGTGGTCCATAAGAACAACAAAAATATTTTTCTTTTTTTGGGGCATTTGTAAATTGAAATTGGAGAGGGGGAATTTAGAAGATACATTTTTTGTACAAAGAAGCTGAACTTATATATAGAATAGAAACTCTCGGCTAGATTATGAGTCTTGCGTTAGCCTTAAAAAGCAGCGTTGAGCGGTCCCAATGCTGCTTTATAATGCCCACTAGTATTACGAGTCTTGAAATGAAAGGCTCACCGCTCACTTTTTTGGTCAGACTCGAAAATACCGCAAATCCACATACGTCAATTGCGTATCCTATATTTTCAATGGGACTTGCATAATGCCAAACACAAAAAGTGAGCGATACAGCCTCTCCTGTCAAGACTGGTAGTTAAGAGTTTTATGGGCTAACGCAGTAGCATAAAACTCTTAACTAAAGTGCTAAAAAGTACACTAAAAGCTAAAAAGTACACTAACACCCATAAACTACCTATTAACCCCTAAACCGAGGCCCCCCCACATCGCAAACACTAAAATAAAAATTTTAACCCCTAATCTGCCGAACTTGACATCGCCGCCACTATGATAAATATATTAACCCCTAAACCGCCGCACTCCCGCATCGCAAACACACGCAACCCTACTCTAAAACCCACCCAATACCCTAAACCTTACACTAACCCCTTGAAGATCACCCTACCTTGAGAAGTCCTCCAGACAGGCAGAAGTCTTCATCCAAGCCAGACAGAAGAGGTCCTCTAGATGGGCAGAAGTCTTCATCCAGGCGGCATCTTCTATCTTCATCCAATCCGGCGCGGGTCCATCTTCAAGACATCCAAAGCGGAGCATCCTCTTTGTTCTTTATCCGACTACTGAATGAAGGTTCCTTTAAATGATGTCATCCAAGAATTCTATCAGCCAATTAAGGTAGAAAAAATCCTATTGGCTGATGCAATCAGCCAATAGTATTGAACTTCAATCTTATTGGCTGATTGGAACAGCCAATAGAATGCGACCTCAGGGTTAGGTTTACTGTTAGTGCCCTCTTTGAGATATATATATACTTTTAATCCTTTAGGAAACAGACGGTGAGATTACGAGTTTTGCGGTAACAGGGGTGCAGTGCTAACGAGCAGTTTTCCCTCACCGCTCACCTACAGACAACGCTGGTATTACAGGTTTTTAAAAACCCGGCATTAGCCGCAGAAAAGTGAGCGGAGAGCAAAATTTTGCTCCACATCTCACCTCAATACCAGCGCTGCTTACGTTAGCGGTGAGCTGGTAAAACATGCTCGTGCACAATTTCCTCATAGGAATCAATGGGAGAGAGCCGACTCCCAAGTGTGATTGTATTATTTATGTTTTTTTCCCATAAATTAATAATCAAATGAACTCCTTTTAAATGTTAATAAATACAAAATATAAAAAAAAAATTCTCTCTGCCCTCTCTTCTCTGTCCTGTCTCTCCCTTTCTCCCTCTGTATTTTCCTTTTATCTATATCTTCTTTCTCCCTTCTTTCTCCTCCTCTCTTCCATCTCTTCTTATTCCTCTCTCCCACTGTTTTCTCTTTTCCATCCATCTTCTCTTTCTTCTTTTTCTCTCTCTCCTCTCTTTTCACTTCCCTTTTTATATCTCTCTCTTTCTTTCTTTCTTTCTTGCTTTCTTTCTTTCTCTCTCTCCCCCTCTCTCTTTCTCTCTCTCTCTCTCTCTCTCTCTCTCTCTCTCTCTCTCTCTCCCCCCTATCTCCCTCTTCCCCCCTCTCTCTCTCCCTCTCTCTCACTCTCTGTCTCTCTCTATTTCTCTTTCCCTCTCTCCCACTTCTCTCTCTCTCCCCTCTCTCTTTCTTTCTCACTCACTCCCCCATCTCTCTCTCTCTTTCTCTTCTCCCCTCTGTCTCTTGCTCTTCCCCCTCTCTTTCTCTCTATCTCCCATTCTTTCTATCACTCTCTCTCTTTTTCTCTCTCTCCTCTCTCCCTACCCCCTCTCTATCGTTCTCCATCCCCCTCTCTTTCTCGCTCTCCCTCCTCTCTCTCCCTCTCTCTCTCTTTCCCTCCTCTCTTCCTCCTCTCGTTCTTTCCCCCTCTCTCTTTCTATCTCTCTCTCATCCCCTTTTTCTCTCTCTTCCCCTCTTTCTCTCTCTCCCCCCTCTTTCCCTCTCTCCCCCCCTCTCTCTCTCTCTCTCTCTCCCTCTTTTTCTATCTCCCCCTCCCTCTCTCTCTCTTTCTCCCTCTCCTTTGAATACATTGGGGCCAATCTATCAAGCTCCGAAAGACTCGCCAGAAACACAAGTTATGGAGCAGCGGTAACAAAGACCGCTGCTCCATAACCCTGTCCGCCTGCTCTGAGCAGGCGGACAGGAATCACCGGAATTCAACCCGATCGAGTACGATCGGGTTGATTGACACCCCCTGCTGGCGGCCCATTGGCCGCGAGTCTGCAGGGGGCAGCGTTGCACCAGCACCTCACAAGAGCTGCTGGTGCAATGCTGAATACGGAGAGCGTATTGCTCTCTGCATTCAGCGGTGTCTTCCGGACCTGATCCACACTGTCGGATCAGGTCCGCAAGACATTTGATAAATAGGCCCCATTGCCTTCACTTTATGTAAAGCAGTTAATCACAGTGCTGATTGATGCCCTGATTGCTGCAGCCTCTTATTGTGTGTTGTTGTGCAACTTGATAATTTTATTGGAAATGTAAGCTACCTCTATTGGGTTCATATATGTGCTTTTTGGGGTATCAGGTATCATAGCCAGTGCCTCACCAACCTCTGACCTCGCCGCACGTCACTATATATATATATATATATATATATATATAATACATAATTGAATACATTGGGGCCAATCTATCAAGCTCTGAAAGGAGCTTGACAGTCCGTGTTTCTGGCGAGTCTTCAGACTCGCCAGAAACACAAGTTATGGAGCAGCGGTCACAAAGACCGCTGCTCCATAACCCTGTCTGCCTGCTCTGAGCAGGCGGAAAGGAATCGCTGGAATTCAACCCGATCGAGTACGATCGGGTTGATTGACACCCCCTGCTGGCGGCCCATTGGCCGCGAGTCTGCAGGGGGCAGCGTTGCACCAGCACCTCACAAGAGCTGCTGGTGCAATGCTGAATACAGAGAGCGTATTGCTCTCTGCATTCAGCGGTGTCTTTCGGACCTGATCCACACTGTCGGATCAGGTCCGCAAGAAATTTGATAAATAGGCCCCATTGCCTTCACTTTATGTAAAGCAGTTAATCACAGTGCTGATTGATGTCCTGATTGCTGCAGCCTCTTATTTTGTGTTGTTGTGCAACTTGATAATTTTATTGGAAATGTAAGCTACCTCTATTGGGTTCATATATGTGCTTTTTGGGGTATCAGGTATCATAGCCAGTGCCTCACCAACCTCTGACCTCGCCGCACGTCACTATATATATATATATATATATATATATATATATAATACATAATTGAAGGAAATGTATGTTAATAGGTTATTTATTCTATTATCCTTGCTTCTATTTGCTTTGTTCTCTTGATATACTTTGTTAAAAAGGATACTATGAGAATTAAGCAAATTTGACAATAAAAGTAAATTGGAAAGTTGTTTAAATTGGTATGCTCTATCTGAATCATGAAAGAAACAAAATAGGTTTCCTGTCCCTTTAATGAAATATTTTGCCACCATTGGATACACAGTTATTATTTCTATTGATGGGCGAATGTTTCTAAAAATTCGGAAATTAAAATGAATTTTGTCACATTCAATTTCAAAATAGTATTTCTAGTCTACAACTATGTTTAAGAAATTTATTATTCAAATTTGAATTGCTACATTCGAATTCAAAATAGTATTTCTAGTCTAATACTGTGTTTTATAAATGTAATATCCAAATTCGAATGTGGCACTTGAGTTCGAATGTGACATTCATATTCAAAATAGTATTTCTAGTCTACAACTGTGCTGTATAAATGTAATATTCTATTTCGAATGTGAAATTCGAATTCAAAAGTGACATTCAAAAATTGTAAATAACATTCGATATTAGAATTTTTAAGAATATTCATTCTTATCAACATTTTATTATGTAAATAGAATTTCTACAATTACATTCGTTCTAACATTCGAATTCGAATATAAATACATTTGCCCAGCCCTAATTATTTATAATCATTGTTCAATAATTGACCAACTCACTAATAGTAATAGAACTGAAGTTCCAAATCAAATGTTGTCTATTAGAGATGTGCATTTGGAGGTTTTTATAACCTCAGAATGAGGAAGATGGTGGCCCTTCGTGCCGCTCAGCTATTTTCTTTGCCAAATTCATTCCTGTGCAACAGCAACACGCAAAAATCTGGATGTGCATAGATTTTGGTGTGTTGCTGTTGCACAAGAATTAATTCGGCAATGAAAATAGGTGAGCGGCATGAAGGGTCACCATCTTTCTCATTCGGAGGTTCATGAAACCTTTGATGCACATCTTTATTGTTTATTTTTCTATGTACTACTATTGGTTTATATATATTTGTAATGTAATGTACATGCACTGAAATTTACTAAAAAAATAAGTTTTCTTTTTTTATTTTAATTGTAAAAATCATGTCATTTTATGCTGCTAAATGTGACACAACCCCATGTACAAATAACAAGTACTCAGCTACTTCATTGTGTATTCACCCAGGCAATAATTATAAAGTGAGCCAGCTGTTCCATAAAATACTCAAACAGCACTTCGAAATCGGAATAATTTGGCATTTAAAAAAAAAAGAAAAACAATGGTGAAACCACTCAAAGATTTTAAAGTATAGTGGGCACGTTAAACAGCATGAAAGTGTTCTGAATGATTTCTCTACAATTTCTTTCATTGTGACAAAGCTAGTATAAGGTAGGGTTTCTCATGTTAAATGATAGCTTACTTTTTGAATGGAAATCAGCACAAAAACCCTTCTTACAAAGTCTACATTTATCACAGGTATGCTGTTATACAAAACAAAAATGTTAATTTCTAAAACAAATTACGTTCCATACATGTTTAAATAATTGCACACATCATTAAAAATAGCTTTTGAATAGCTTTTAAACTAAATATGGTAAAATATAATGTCATACCGCAAAGGAGGTATCTGGAGGCAGCAAAAAAGTCACATTTTAATTAATTTAGCATGTGTCACCCAATATTCTTACATGTTTTTGGGTAGGTGTATGAAGTTCAAATCTAGTATTGTTTAAAGATTTGAGCCAATCAGTTTATAAGTTTGTACATTAAAAGCACCATAAAAAAAAGCTTAAAGGGCCATAAAACATGTTGAGATATGTGCATATCCTAAAAGGGCTAATAAAGTAAAAATAGTTTGCATAATAAAATTGTTCAAAAAACTGCTGGCAAGTATTATAAAACAATTTTCAAAAATAAGCAAAATGAGTTTAATCCAAACCCCTTATTTAGTGTTTAGCATCAGAAACACAGGCATTGTATTTCAACTGAGTTCTCAGCAGTTTATTTGCTTCTAGGCATGCTCCAGCAGATAATGACTGTTAAAGTCTTGCATTCTACCATATCAATGGTGGATATAGATGCAGCCATAAAAGGAATTGTGTGTGTGGAGTTAGAGCTGTACAATTCAGAAACTTAAAATAAAGGGTTAATGGTGAGGCACTGCAGTATAAATTTGCAGGTAAAGTAATTAAAGTACATATTATTATATTTTGGGGTAAATTTAACATGGTGTGGACAGACATGATTCGCTATAGCGAATCATGTCCACCGCACATCGATAAATGCCGACAGATTTGCGGCCAATCGGCTGCTAGAAGGGGGTGTCAATCAATTAATGTAATTTATTAGCATTTTGGGATATTAAAATCCACAAATCTTCTACATGAGACTTTGACAGTGAAAAATAATACAGTACAAAGTTATGAGTTTTTGTATGTTTGGGTGTGCTTTGGCACCTTAAAAGGACAGTAAACACATTGTAATTATTATGTATTTGTATAAAATTTGCAAAATTCCCGACACTACTGATGTCTTGCTATAAAATAACATCAACCAACGCTAAACATTTTTTAAAAAAATTATCATCATGTTTGCTGCAACTGTTTTTCAATAGCCAAACTTCACCCACTGCTTGTCTGAAGACATCTAGGCTATCCATGCTCCTAGGGTTGCATTTACCAAGCAGCAATTGCTGCTTCAGAGGCACATTGTTTTAAGCTCCCTCCTTTATCGTTGCTCCTCAATCTGTTTGGTGGATTGAAAATCATCCAGATCTGATGTAATCGGGATCATTGACAGTACCTGCTAGCGGCTGTTTGGCTGCCAGCGAGCAGGGAGTGGCATTGCACTAGCATCGCTGATGCAATGTTTGTGCCGTGTTAAAATCAGACAGCATTTGCTGTCTGCTTGCAGCCGCTTGCAGTAATATCCGGTGGACATGATTTGCAGTAGAACTCAAAATCTATTCTCAGTCTGTCAAGTGATTTAATTGTCTTGGTCTCTTTACAATACATTTGATCCAGATATTTTAATCTTTTGTCTTTCCATTTATTAAATGGCCTGCAGTTAAGCCCGGTGCAAATTCAGGATTACCTAAAATTGTGAGAAACTGAGATACTCTGAAATTAATTTAAAGAATGGTACAATATTTTTGCTATGCCGGGATTATAATTATCAATGTATAAAAATTGACATTGAGTGATGTCGCGAATAGTTCCCCGGTGAATAGTTCCCGTGAACATAGCTTGTTCGTGTTCGCCGCGGCGGGCGAACATATGCGATGTTCAATCCGCCCCCTATTCATCATCATTGAGTAATACTTTAACCCTGTACCTCACAGTCAGCAGACACATTACAGCCAATCAGCAGCAGACCCTCCCTCCCAGACCCCTCTACCTCCTGGACAGCATCCATTTTAGATTTATTTGGAAGCTGCATTCTTAGAGAGAGGAGGGACAGTGTAGCTGCTGCTGATTTAATAGGGAAATCGATAGCTAGGCTAGAGTATTCAGTGTCCACTACAGACCTGAAGGACTCATCTGATCTCTGCTGTAAGGACAGCACCCCAAAAAGCCCTTTTTAGGGCTAGAACATCAGTCTGCTTTTTTTTTTTTCCTGTGTAATCTAATTGCAGTTGCCTGCCTGCCAGCGTGTGTGTCAGGCTCACAGCGTATACTGTGCCCACTTGCCCAGTGCCACCACTCATATCTGGTGTAACAGTAGTGTAGATTTAAAAAAAACAACACTTTTTTGACTGTGTTAAATAATAGCAGTCAGTTTCCTTCACACGTGTGCATTTCAGTGCCTGCCTGCCAGGGCACAGTGTCACCCCAGTGCAACTCATATCTGGTGTAACAGTAGTGTAGATTTAAAAAAAACAACACTTTTTTGACTGTGTTAAATAATAGCAGTCAGTTTCCTTCACACATGTGCGTTTCAGTGCCTGCCTGCCAGGGCACAGTGTCACCCCAGTGCAACTCATATCTGGTGTAACAGTAGTGTAGATTTATAAAAAAAAAAAAACACTTTTTTGACTGTGTTGAATAATAGCAGTCAGTTTCCTTCACACGTGTGCGTTTCAGTGCCTGCCTGCCAGGGCACAGTGTCATCCCAGTTCTGAGGACATAGTTGACTGGCTAACACAGGACACCCAATCTTCTACAGCTTCCGCTCGGAACCTTGACGCACCATCCTCCTCCAGATTAGCTTCAGGCACCTCTCAAGTTACCACTCGCCCGCCTGCCACCACCATCAACACTAGCACCACAGCCGCTTCACTTGATCTGTCAGAGGAGTTATTTACACATCAGTTGGAAGAAATGAGTGATAGTGATGCGCAACCATTATTGCAAGAGGATGTAGATAACAGGGATATGTCTCAGTCAGGCAGCATTACACACATGGACGTACGGTGTGATGATGATGATGTTGTACCTGCTGCTGCATCCTTTGTTGAGTTGTCAGATACAAGTGAAGCGGTTGATGATGACGATGCGTCCGTGGATGTCACGTGGGTGCCCGCCAGAAGAGAAGAAGAAGAGGGGAAAATTTCAGATGGGGAGACAGAGAGGAGGAGGAGACAAGTTGGAAGGAGGGGGAGGTCGTCGCAAGGAGCTAGTGGCGCAGTCAGACAGCATGCATCAGCACCCGAGGTCAGCCAGACAGCACGCCAATCAACGCATGCTGTTGCCACCACCAGAATGCTGTCATTGCAGAGCTCAGCAGTGTGGCATTTTTTGTGTGTGTCTGCCTCTGACAACAGCGATGCCATTTGCAACCTGTGCCAAAAGAAACTGAGTCGTGGGAAGTCCAACACCCACCTAGGTACCTAGAAAAAAGGGGGTGTCCAATGGCACTACTTCAAATGAAATAAGATTATCCCCTATATTCTTAATTGACTTGTGTGCATTCAGCACGTAAGTACGGTTGAGGAAGGTGGTGCTATGTAGTGAAACAGAGTTTAAACAAAAAACTGACAGGTAGGTTGGGTTACCCTATCTGAGATAGACTACATTAATAGCACTCTGGGGATTACTTGATTACAAAAATTGTGGTAACAGAGAGAATCGTGCAAGGATGTGCAAAGAACAAAGACAAAACTTTCAGAGTAAACTAAATTACATTAAAAATTAACTTTTATTGAAGGCTTAATTAAAAATTGGAAAAACACACATTTAAAAACACTCATAGGAGCCAAGATACTATTACTTGTTGATCGTATATTGGTTGGTGTAGTGGGTAGATAATATCTATAAATATATTAAATATGTGGTATGAGGGCTAGTAGCTATTCTCTATATTTTCAAAATACACCAGGAATGACAACTTAAGTATGTTTGGTCGATATGTTGTTGCTGGTGATTGGTGAATAGTTGTACACTTGGGTTCACTAAAAGTGATATAGTGAACTTGCTGTGGAGTCCCTTTAAATTACTTATTCGGTTGCAATACACTTCTACATGTATGGTTAAGAGGCTTGAATGATTATACACTTTAATTCACTGTGCGTGAAGTCAGGGACTTTCTATAGAATCCCTTTAAATTATTCTAAGTTTCCTGTACGCATGTACATATGTGGCTGTGTTCAAGCCTACGCTACACAAATAAAGGCTTAATGCTCTATATTGAATAATGTCTTCTATATTTGGAAATACAGAATCTGGCGGATGTGTCCAATGTTATATAAAGTATCAATGAAATTAGGGGTCACCCTTTATAGTGGTATTGTCACCTTTGGTAATAAGATGTTTCAATATTTTTTAACGATATTATTGTATCCTATATAAGAAATCTATTACAAATAAAGCGATGTAATTAATGTAACATTATTAAGGTTCCATTATGTTTATCCCTTTAAGTGCAAGAATGCCTGGTATTTGGGACTGGGACCTTTATAGTTGCTATTGTATTTGGATAGTTATAGAAAGTCTTATATTAAAGTATCAATATCGATATTATTACCAAGTGATAACCTCTACATGAATAACGTTCTCGTTACTATATAGAGCAGACAGATATAGTAAAAAGTTCTAAATATGCCTTTGAGTTGGATGGCATGATATCAAATGCTCTGGGTAGTAAATAAAGTGACCACTGCTACATCGACTATACAGTAGATGCGTTAAGTTACAATCCAGCAGACAAAGTTGATAGAGAAATATATATAAAGTCACAGTTTAGCATTACCAAACGAGACAATATTATTGCGGTATTCAGCCCTGTGTAGTTATGGTTTTTAGAAGTGGTGTAGGTATTGCTAATGGTTAGATTATCCACCAGCTTGTGTAAGCGTCAGCGTTCTGCCCCCATTAACCACTCCCAGCTACTATTAATATATTGCGGTACAAAATATTTAACGATCAAGGTTCCTATGGCTAGCTAAAAATACATGAGCTCCAAGGACTCATCACCAGTACCCTAGCGTCCCTAACGTCCCTAACATGTTTCGCCTTGCGGCTTTTTCAAAGGGTGAGCGCGCCGCTCACATACTGGTCTTTTAAAGGCTAATGGTCACACCTCCAAGGTGACGATATTGCTGACAGCCAATCCTCATAATCTTCAATGTAGGGTCCGCCTATCATTGCGATAAAAGTTTACAGTTATCTATTTTGTTGATAATAATAATAGTAACTTTGTTATTAAATTGAAATTGTATGATGGAATGAGTTATCGTAGCCTTATATATGGACTTAATGCTAAGCCATAACTTTAGAACTGAAGTTTATTTTATCCTTAAATTATTGCACAATATTCCCTGAACTTTGTGATGCTGTGTGATGAATTTTTAATTAAGCCTTCAATAAAAGTTAATTTTTAATGTAATTTAGTTTACTCTGAAAGTTTTGTCTTTGTTCTTTGCACATCCTTGCACGATTCTCTCTGTTACCACAATTTTTGTAATCAAGTAATCCCCAGAGTGCTATTAATGTAGTCTATCTCAGATAGGGTAACCCAACCTACCTGTCAGTTTTTTGTTTAAACTCTGTTTCACTACATAGCACCACCTTCCTCAACCGTACTTACGTGCTGAATGCACACAAGTCAATTAAGAATATAGGGGATAATCTTATTTCATTTGAAGTAGTGCCATTGGACCCCCCCTTTTTTCTAAGTTCAGTCCAGCCTGGCAACAGGTTTCCAATCCAATAGAGCACACAATAGGTATTACTATACCAAATTTATAAACATGTCTTCCAAGTGGGAAACAAATCTAGACAAGAAAAGAGAGAAATAGATTTAAACTCTGTGTTTGAGAATCAATCAGCAAATACTACAATCAGCCCAGATTCCATGAACCAAGCACTAAAAGATATTCACAAGTTAATGTTTAAGCAGGATAAACTGTGGTGGAACCATCACTTTTTCGAAAAATATATAGAACTTAAACTCATACCTAGAGGTCTGAGAATACAGCTTTTCCCTGCTTTTGAGTTTCACAATCCAGAACATAAACAAGAATGGGAAACAGCACTTTCAGAATGTTCGGTAAAACTAATGCGAATCTTAATTAAACATGACAAAGAAGAATATGAGCTATTAGAAACTCAAGTACAAGAACTAAATACAAAATTACAAGAATATGAAACACTTAAAGAATTCGAATCTGCATACAAACAGTACCAGAAAGAGTTAGACAAATATGAGGCAGAAATCAAATTGACGAAACAGGGTAAACTAGGCAGAGATAAATCAGACTATGCCAATAATAGAGTTTACAAATGGAAAAAGAGATTCAATGTTAACAATCCCAAACCATCAAAAGTCACTATTATACAAAGTGATGTTTCGGATACAGAGGGAGAGGATTCAGAAACCTCTGAATCTGATACTGAACCACAGACCTCTACAAGGGGGGCTAACATAAGAATCACAAGGGGCAAAAGGAAAGATTTTTTAGGACAAAGTGCCTCTTCCGATTTAGACATACCAGAAGAGGCAGGGGGAAAACCAAAAAGGAACAACAAAAGTCAGCCATCAAACAAAACCAACAAAAAAGGCTGGAAACCATATCAGAGACCCCCGAGTCCATTCTCACAGATGAGAATGACTCATTGAGGATAATCAACCTTTCCCAAAAACTATTAACAGATGATCACAAAAAAGTACTCTCTAAAGGCATGACCTTCTGCCCGACCCCTGAAATAGACAAATTTGAACTAGTTAAAGATGTACAATTGTACATCCGAAAAATTGCCTTAAAAAGACTCTTTCTGAACAAATCTCAAGAAACAACTCATTCAGAAAATAATTCACTCTCGGCAGAAGAGAGAATTACTCTGACCAACCTAGAGGATTTGCTTGCAGAAAATGAGACTATAGACAGCACAGTTCCTAACTGTACAAATGAGACAAAATGGCGTGATAAAATCAAAAATAAATCTAAATTCATGCCTAACATCAATCAATGCTCTCAACTGCAAGTTTTCAGTGATATCATATGTGAGAAAATCCTACAAATCCCAGATACAAAAACTAATGGGAACCTAACACTCAAGGAACGCAAAGCACTAAAAGAAATGCAAACGTGGAAAGACACGATCATTAGAAATTCAGACAAGGGGGGTAATATTGTCTTATGGCCTCTTAAAATGTATCGTCTAGAAACAGACAAACAACTAAGGGATAATTCTTGTTACACTAAATTGAATTATAATCCCACACATGAATACCTTCAAATATATTCAAATCTAATAGAAGGAGCCAAAAATGACAATATCATTAACAACAAAGAATACCAATTTCTAAAAGTATCCAATCCAACTGTTGCTACTTTTTACCTAATTCCAAAGATACACAAAAACCAAACCCACCCTCCAGGGCGTCCTATTGTATCTGGAATAAATAGCCTTACTGAAAAGGCGAGTAAATATGTAGACTACAGACTTAGGAATTATCTCAGTCAAATAACATCTTATGTTCAAGATACCACTGATGTCCTAAACCAACTGAACAATATTCACATTTCAGAACAAACATGGCTTGTGACAGCAGATGTCGAATCTTTGTACACTTGTATAAAACATGAGTTAGGAATTGAGGCAGTACGTTGGTTCCTAGAAATGGGCTCAGAAGAAGAACCGATTCATGACGAATTTACACTTGCACTATTACAATTTGTATTAAAACATAATTTTTTCACTTTCAATGGTGGGTTCTATCTGCAAACAAGAGGTACCGCGATGGGTACAGCATGTGCTCCCACCTATGCCAACCTTTTTTTAGGATGGTGGGAGCAAAAACACGTTTTTTCTGACATCAATTCACAGTACCTGGAGAAAATTCCCTTCTGGGTAAGATATATAGATGACGTGCTGTTCCTATGGGAGGGTTCAAAAGAAGAACTAGATTCTTTCCTTCTTAACCTGAATACAAACCAATTTAATGTTAAACTGACTTATGAAGCCAGTCAAGTGAAAGTAAACTTTTTGGACTTGGAAATTTCAAAATTAGAGGATGGAACATTATCCATGGATGTACACAGGAAAACAACAGCTACAAATAGTGTTCTACACAGCTCCAGTGCCCATGCCCCAAATACTATACAGGCACTCCCCATAGGTGAATTCTTAAGAATGAGGAGGAATTGCTCTTCTGAATCTAACTATAACAAGAGAGCAAAAGAACTCACTGGACGTTTACTATCAAGAGGTTATAGCAAAAGGGCAATTAAAAGGGCAGAATTCAGAGCTAGAACAACGGATCGAACAGAACTACTCCAAAAAAGATCAAAACCAAAGGATGATCGGATAAGGTTCATTTCAACCTATAATCCAAAAAGTAACTATATAAAATCTCTGCTTCAATCTAATTGGCACATTCTGATGTCTGATCCCAAATTAAAAACAATCCTGGGTGACAAAATACAGACAGGTTATAGAAGAACCCGTAATTTAAAGGACATTATCAGTCCTAGTCATCTTGCTAGTGAAAAAACCAAAAGTGCTTTTACCAACGGTTCCTTCAAATGTGGAACCTGCACCACATGCAGCTTTATGCTGAAATTACAAACAATACATGATCGGTTCAATAAACCACACAAAGTAAATGCACACATCAACTGCCAAACTGAAGGGGTGATATATGCATTACGCTGCAACTGCAATTTGTTCTATGTTGGCATAACAACCAGAAAAATAAGAGTAAGGTTGCAAGAACACCTAAGGAACATAAAAAATGCCAGAAAAGACTCACAAGCAGGAAAACAACTCACCTCGGTGGCCAGACACTTTTTGTATAAACATAATTCAAAACAAAGTGATTTAAAATGTTTTGGAATACAAAGAGTTAAACTGGGGATCAGAGGTGGGGATGTAGAAAAAACCCTTCAAAAAGCTGAAAGCAAATGGATTTTTCTCCTTAACACAGTTTACCCATCAGGGTTAAATGAGTGCAACAACCTCTCTCCTTTTCTGTAAAATGTGCAATGGACAGCACAAATTTATGAGAATACAGCCTAATCCTCTAAACATGTTTTTATTAACCGCCAGTATCACAATAGCTAATATCAACCAAGCTATTGTGTGTAGAAGTTTGAAATAATATCTGTTCCTTGCCTTATAAATTAAGCCTAAATTCAATCTTAACATTGCCATATATTATCCACAATATGTTTAAAATTAAAACAAGGACACTTATAGCCACATTAGAATGGATAACTTCATGCATGAGTTATTTTTGGATTATTTTATAATTATTTTTAATATTTTAACCGTCAATATTATATAAGTTTTAAGCACATAACTCCACTGCAACTTTTACACACTAGCGGTGTTTACTGTTAATAAAAGTTCACTGTTTATACCTTAACCTCTACATCACGATAATCTACACACACAGTTACTTCTTTGACACATTTTGAGTAGCACATATTAATTTTAGCACTTTTTGATAACCATCTCACACGTATTTATTTTATAACACAGCACCGTGGTATCCTCCACTTAATTTTTTTCACTTAATATTACACTACACGGTGGAATATACCAGCGAGAGTGATAATTGTTGTAATATTAGCAAAGTAGTTACAATGCAGGTCGGTAACACACAGCACCAGTGCACATTGACACCCACAGGGTTAATTCATCACACAGCATCACAAAGTTCAGGGAATATTGTGCAATAATTTAAGGATAAAATAAACTTCAGTTCTAAAGTTATGGCTTAGCATTAAGTCCATATATAAGGCTACGATAACTCATTCCATCATACAATTTCAATTTAACAACAAAGTTACTATTATTATTATCAACAAAATAGATAACTGTAAACTTTTATCGCAATGATAGGCGGACCCTACATTGAAGATGATGAGGATTGGCTGTCAGCAATATCGTCACCTTGGAGGTGTGACCATTAGCCTTTAAAAGACCAGTATGTGAGCGGCGCGCTCACCCTTTGAAAAAGCCGCGAGGCGAAACATGTTAGGGACGTTAGGGACGCTAGGGTACTGGTGATGAGTCCTTGGAGCTCGTGTATTTTTAGCTAGCCATAGGAACCTTGATCGTTAAATATGTTGTACCGCAATATATTAATAGTAGCTGGGAGTGGTTAATGGGGGCAGAACGCTGACGCTTACACAAGCTGGTGGATAATCTAACCGTTAGCAATACCTACACCACTTCTAAAAACCATAACTACACAGGGCTGAATACCGCAATAATATTGTCTCGTTTGGTAATGCTAAACTGTGACTTTATATATATTTCTCTATCAACTTTGTCTGCTGGATTGTAACTTAACGCATTTACTGTATAGTCGATGTAGCAGTGGTCACTTTATTTACTACCCAGAGCATTTGATATCATGCCATCCAACTCAAAGGCATATTTAGAACTTTTTACTATATCTGTCTGCTCTATATAGTAACGAGAACGTTATTCATGTAGAGGTTATCACTTGGTAATAATATCGATATTGATACTTTAATATAAGACTTTCTATAACTATCCAAATACAATAGCAACTATAAAGGTCCCAGTCCCAAATACCAGGCATTCTTGCACTTAAAGGGATAAACATAATGGAACCTTAATAATGTTACATTAATTACATCGCTTTATTTGTAATAGATTTCTTATATAGGATACAATAATATCGTTAAAAAATATTGAAACATCTTATTACCAACGGTGACAATACCACTATAAAGGGTGACCCCTAATTTCATTGATACTTTATATAACATTGGACACATCCGCCAGATTCTGTATTTCCAAATATGGAAGACATTATTCAATATAGAGCATTAAGCCTTTATTTGTGTAGCGTAGGCTTGAACACAGCCACATATGTACATGCGTATAGGAAACTTAGAATAATTTAAAGGGATTCTATAGAAAGTCCCTGACTTCACGCACAGTGAATTAAAGTGTATAATCATTCAAGCCTCTTAACCATACATGTAGAAGTGTATTGCAACCGAATAAGTAATTTAAAGGGACTCCACAGCAAGTTCACTATATCACTTTTAGTGAACCCAAGTGTACAACTATTCACCAATCACCAGCAACAACATATCGACCAAACATACTTAAGTTGTCATTCCTGGTGTATTTTGAAAATATAGAGAATAGCTACTAGCCCTCATACCACATATTTAATATATTTATAGATATTATCTACCCACTACACCAACCAATATACGATCAACAAGTAATAGTATCTTGGCTCCTATGAGTGTTTTTAAATGTGTGTTTTTCCAATTTTTAATTAAGCCTTCAATAAAAGTTAATTTTTAATGTAATTTAGTTTACTCTGAAAGTTTTGTCTTTGTTCTTTGCACATCCTTGCACGATTCTCTCTGTTACCACAATTTTTGTAATCAAGTAATCCCCAGAGTGCTATTAATGTAGTCTATCTCAGATAGGGTAACCCAACCTACCTGTCAGTTTTTTGTTTAAACCCACCTAGGTACAACTGCTTTGCGAAGGCACATGATCGCACATCACAAACGCCTATGGGATCAACACATGAGTACAAGCAGCACACAAACTCAAAGCCGCCATCCTCCTCCTGGTCCAGCATCTCCAGCCACATCAACCACTGCTGTCCTCCTTGCCCCCTCTCAACCATCCGCCACTCCGTGTCTCGCCTTGAGCAGTTCCTGCTCATCTGCCCACAGTCAGGTGTCTGTCAAGGACATGTTTGAGCGTAAGAAGCCAATGTCACAAAGTCACCCCCTTGCCCGGCATCTGACAGCTGGCTTGACTGAACTCTTAGCCCGCCAGCTTTTACCATACAAGCTGGTGGAGTCTGAGGAGCAGTGGAAGGTACCCGGCCGAAATTTCTTTGCACAAAAGGCAATACCCAACCTGTACTCGATTGTGCAAAAGGAAGTAATGGCATGTCTGGCACACAGTGTTGGGGCAAGGGTCCATCTGACCACTGATACCTGGTCTGCAAAGCATGGTCAGGGCAGGTATATCACCTACACTGCACATTGGGTAAACCTGCTGACGGCTGCCAAGCATGGAATGCGTGGCTCTGCAGAGGAGTTGGTGACACCGCCACGACTTGCAGGCAGGCCTGCTGCCACCTCCTCTATTCCTCCTACTCCATCCTCTTCCATAACCTCCTTGGCTGAGTCCTCTTCTGCTGCTGCGTCTTGCTCCACATCAACGGCACCCCCCCAGCTCCCCAGGTACTATTCCACATCCCGGATACGGCAGTGTCATGCCGTCTTGGGGTTGACTTGCCTGAAAGCAGAGAGTCACACCGGACCAGCACTCCTGTCCGCCCTGAACGCACAGGTGGATCAGTTGCTGACTCCGCACCAACTGGAGATCGGCAAAGTGGTTAGTGACAACTGAAGAAATTTGGTGGCGGCATTGAATTTGGGCAAGTTGACACATGTGCCGTGCATGGCACATGTGTGTAATCTGATCGTACAATGCTTTGTGCATAAGTACCCAGGCTTACAGGACGTCCTGAAGCAGGCCAGGAAGGTGTGTGGCCATTTCAGGCATTCCTACACAGCCATGGCGCACTTTTCAGATATCCAGAGGTGAAACAACATGCCAGTGAGGCGCTTGATTTGCGACAGCCCAACACGTTGGAATTCAACACTCCTAAAGTTCGACCGCCTGATCCAACAAGAAAAAGCCGTTAACAACTATTTGTATGACCGGGGTGCTAGGACAGCCTCTGCGGAGCTGGGAATTTTTTTTGCCATGATACTGGACGCTCATGCGTAATGCCTGTAGGCTCATGCATCCTTTTGAGGAGTTGACAAACCTAGTCAGTCGCACCATTATCCACATCATACCATTTGATTTCTTCCTGGAGTGTGCCCTGCGAAGAGTGCTGGATCAGGCCGTAGATGAGCGTGAAGAGGAAGAGTTGTGGTCACCATCACCACCAGAAACAGCCTTATCAGCATCGCTTGCTGGACCTGCGGCAACGCTGGAAGAGGATTGTGAGGAAGAGGAGTCAGAGGAGGAATGTGGCTTTGAGGAGGAGGAGGAAGACCAACCACAACAGGCATCCCAGGGTGCTCGTTGTCACCTATCTGGTACCCATGGTGTTGTACGTGGCTGGGGGGAAGAAGATACCTTCAGTGAGATCACTGAGGATGAGGAATTGGACATGAGTAGCTCGGCATCCAACCTTGTGCAAATGGGGTCTTTCAAGCCTGTTGAGGGACCCTCGTATAAAAAGGCTGAAGGAGAACAACCTGTACTGGGTGTCCACACTACTAGACCCCCGGTATAAGCATAAAGTGCCTGAAATGTTACCGAATTACCACAAGTCGGAAAGGATGCAGCAGTTCCAAAATAAGTTAAAAAGTATGCTTTACACAGCGTATAAGGGTGATGTCACAGCACAATGGGAATCTAACAGGGGAAGAGGTGAAAGTAATCCTCCTCCTCCCACCACCATGCCAGCAAGGACAGGACGCTTTACAGACGTGTTGTTGATGGTGGACATGCAGAGCTTTTTAAGTCCTACGCATCGCCACAGCCCTTCGGGGTCCACCCTCAGAGAACGACTCGACCCACAGGTAGCAGACTACCTCGCCTTAACTGCAGATATCGACACTCTGAGGAGTGATGAACCCCTTGACTACTGGGTGCGCAGGCTTGACCTGTGGCCTGAGCTATCCCAATTTGCGATAGAACTTCTGGCCTGCCCCGCTTCAAGTGTTCTGTCAGAAAGGACCTTCAGCACAGCAGGAGGTATTGTCACTGAGAAGAGAAGTCGCCTAGGTCAAAAAAGTCTAGATTACCTCACCTTTATTAAGATGAATGAGGGATGGATCCCGAAGGGACTGACAGTGGGCGATACATTCAACTAAAAAAGGCCTGATGAGATGAGCTGCCTTGGGCTAAAAATGGTCCACACGCTGCTGTACTTTATCTCTGAATGCCGGATGACTTGCGTGACTTATCCGCCACCAACTAGGGTTCAAGCCGCAATGTTTTAGGGCACTTTCTGCATGGGAAACAAACATCAATTTTTCTGGCCGCTGCTACAGCAGTGGCTGCAACAATACCTAATTTTTCAGGCATGTGTACATGCCAAATTTTTCTGGCCTCTGGTGCTGCACTGTGGCTTCAAAAACCAAACCAAAAAAAAAGGCACATAAAAGGGATTAAACTGATAGGAATAGTACTACTTAACACACCACTATCTGGTGGCACATTAGATTGCACGCGCAGTGCCCCAAATTTGAAGTAGGAGGTCCGACCAAGCATCTTTTTCCATCTCCCGGTTCCTAAAATCGATGCCATATACATGTCCCCTGATAGGGGACGTAACAGGGATTAAACTAAGGAATAGTACTACTTAACACACCTTATAATAACGCAGAGAGAGGCAACGCAGAGAGAGGAGTCTGAAGAAGAGGAGTCAGAGGAGGAAGGTGGCTTTGAGAAGGTGGAAGACCAAACACAGCAGGCGTCCCAGGGGGCTTGTTGTCACCTTTCAGGGACCCTTGGTGTTGTACGTGGCTGGGTGGAGGAAGAGACCTTCAATGACATCAGTGAGGACAAGGAACGGAACATGGCTAGCTTGGTATCCAACCTTGTGCAAATGGGGAGTTTGCGGTTGTGCAAATAGACTGTTTGCGGATGTTTGCGGTGCGTTAAAGGGACAGTCTAGGCCAAAATAAACTTTCATGATTCAGATAGAGCATGTCATTTTAAACAATTTTCCAATTTACTTTTATCACCAATTTTGCTTTGTTCTGTTGGTATTCTTAGTTGAAAGCTTAACCTAGTAGGTTCATATGCTAATTTCTTAGACCTTGAAGCCCACCTCTTTCAGATTGCATTTTAACAGTTTTTCACCACTAGAGGATGTTAGTTCACGTGTTTCATATAGATAACACTGTGCTCGTGCACGAGAAGTTATCTAGGAGCAGGCACTGATTGGCTAGACAGCAAGTCTGTCAAAAGAACTGAAAAAAGGGGCAGTTTGCAGAGGCTTAGATACAAGATAATCACAGAGGTTAAAAGTATATTATTATAAATGTGTTAGTTATGCAAAACTGGGAAATGGGTAATAAAGGGATTATCTATCTTTTAAAACAATAAAAATTCTGGTGTAGACTGTCCCTTTAAACGGGGAGTTTGGTCACTGTGAAGCGGGCGTAACCCTTACACTACCTGATCGATACAACATCATACCTGATGTTTTTCACCACTAGAGGATGTTAGTTCACGTGTTTCATATAGATAACACTGTGCTCGTGCACGAGAAGTTATCTAGGAGCAGGCACTGATTGGCTAGACAGCAAGTCTGTCAAAAGAACTGAAAAAAGGGGCAGTTTGCAGAGGCTTAGATACAAGATAATCACAGAGGTTAAAAGTATATTATTATAAATGTGTTAGTTATGCAAAACTGGGAAATGGGTAATAAAGGGATTATCTATCTTTTAAAACAATAAAAATTCTGGTGTAGACTGTCCCTTTAAACGGGGAGTTTGGTCACTGTGAAGCGGGCATAACCCTTACACTACCTGATCGATACAACATCATACCTGATGTTTTAAAGCACGTTATTCCAAACAATTTAGGAATGTTAGGTGATTTATGCCCTTTATGGATTAAAACCAGACTCTGCATCAACTATGTAATTTTCCATGGGAGTTTTGCCATGGATCCCCCTCCGGCATGCCACAGTCCAGGTGTTAGTCCCCTTGAAACAACTTTTCCATCACTATTGTGGCCAGAAAGAGTCCCTGTGGGTTTTAAAATTCTCCTGCCTATTGAAGTCTATGGAGGTCTGCCCGGTTCGCCGTTCGCGAACTTTTGCGGAAGTTCGCCGTTCGCGAATCCAAATTTTTAGGTTCGCGACATCACTAAGTTAGCCCGAAGCTTAGATGATGGATAGTGCTATAGAGCATTTAATGAAAATAGTGACACTCATTTTGTTTCCAGCATGTTCAAAGCTATATAGTCGGTATCTGTACCGACAGTCTAGAGCAACTTTCATCATGGTGGATAAATTGCAAAACCTAAGGATTGGAAATAATAGGCCACCATGATGTTTGTGCAATGACACTTTCAGAATAGATATTCATAGTTTCTTCCCTTGCCATATAAATTTTGTGCATATCTTATGAAAGTAACTCATATCCTGATTATATATAAACAGTAGTAAATTATATAATTTAGAGAGGAGTTGTGGGAAGATTATTGTTTTAATTAACATCACTTGAGCAGATAGGGATATAGGTAGAGATATCCATTTAAGAAGATCACTATAACATTTATGAGTAGAATTTAATGTGTAGCATTGCTTCTGGGTTTTAGATAGTATGATTCCCAGATATTTAATCTGTTCCACAACTTTAAAAAGAAAATTCTGTGAGTTTTCTGATATTTTATTAATCCATAAAATCTCCAACTTTTCCAAGTTAATCTAATAGCCTGAGATTGAACCAAATTCCTGTGCTATATGTAAAAACTGTGGTATACTATGTTTTTTGTTGCTTAAAACTAATAATAGGTCATCTGCATAAAGCTATTATACTTTATTCTCGTCTCCTAAAAAGATCCCTCTCATCTACTGTTTTAGCAATATAGCGGTTCGACAGCAAGATTAAAAATTAAGGGGGACAGGGGACAACCCTGTCTTGTCCCTTTCTCAAGATATACTGAGAGCAAACCTTCCCCCTCGCCCCCTCCCCTGCATATGAAAAGATCCATTATACAAATAGAAGCAATCTAAAGACTGTATACATCACTAAACATCTAAAACTTTGGGGTTTGTTTAGGAGCCTGCAAATCAGCACAATGTTATTTCAAATAAGCAAAACTATAGATTTTTACAAAAACACCCTCATATGGGTTATATAAATGGATCATCTACAAAAGTTTTATGCAAAGAAAAATCTAGTGTACAATGTTCCTTTAATTAGAAACAGCAGATGGACAATAATTTATTTTAAATATATGGCCATTAATATGCCAATTAATTCTGGACTGTATAAGGGACTTCAACTTGTCTTTAACATTTAACTCAATGCATTATTTAAATGAACAGTTCAGTCAAAATTAAAATGTCATGCCATTTAAGCAACTTTCCAATTTTTTTTTATCATCAAATTTGACACTTTGTATACTTTGTTGAAGAACATAGCAACGTGAACTCAGAGACACCAGTGCACTACTTGGAGCTAGCAAGTGATTGTTGGCTGCACATATTTACCTGTTGTCATTGTGTGTTCAGCTAAATCCCAGTAGTGCATTACATATTATTCTACAAAAGATACCAAGAGAATAAAGCAAATGTGATAACAGAAGTAAATTGGAAAGTTCTTAAGAAATTTTTGACCTATCTGAATCATGTGCCTTTGATTATTTTATTTTAAAAAAGTGTACATTGTGAATTGGATTTCAATTATTATTATACACTTGCATGCATTTTATATTCCAATATAGGGCTAGATTACAAGTGATGCAATAACGTTAGTGAAAGCACAACTTGTTCACTCGATCGAAAATGAATTAATGCGCACCAGGTTAGTGTGACTGGAGACATTGCATAAAGATTTAGGGATAAAATAAAAGTTGCACCAAACACAAAATAAATACATTAAAATAAATTGTTACATTCAAAAGAAAGTACACCCTCTTTGAATTATATGGTTTTTTTTGTATCAAGACATAATTACAATCATCTGGTCTTTAGCAGCTCTTAAAATTAGGTAAATACAACCTCAGATGAACAACAACACATGACATTGTGTAAGCATTTACATGCACTATATAAGCGGTCCTACTGTTTGGAGTTGGTGAGATACTGTAGATTTATATTCCACTATGCACAATGCACAGTTGCAATATGGTAAAAGTCTGCATTACTACTTTATGTTTGTTGAAACAATAGATTTTAGAAGGAGGGGCTTGTGGTGAGTAAATGACTCATACCAATAACAGAAAAAGATGCAAGGAGAGGAGCGCTACAATAATGTAGCTTAAGGTGGTGTCCACGATTTGTATTGACTTATGTACAATTGGTACAACTTAATTAGCAATATATAAAAGATACATGAGATATTCAATATATATATAATATTTAATACACAGTGGTTAAAAAATTACAGTCTTTTATAAAAATACAGCAAATAAAAAATACAATATAAAAAGTACAATATCTCTGGCTATATAAAAAGTACAATATCTCTAAGCTTATCTATCTTGGAAATACATAAGAGGCATTTTCAATTGATAATAAAAATTGTTAAAAGGCATACACAATTGATAATAGTAACAATATGAAATAAATAAGGTACAAGGAATTGGGTCCAAAGGAGCTAAGGTTCTGGCAAATTGGGCCAAATGATGGTACAGTTAATATCCAGATAAATGTCCCGATAGATATCCAAAAGAGATTGATACTTAAATGTTATAATGGTTAAGGTGGTGGTAATAGTTGTGATGTCGTGTGCGGTGAATAAAATCCAAAATTTAGGGGGGCGGAGCCTACAACCAAGGAGAGCAGACGTATATGCCTGGAGCTCCTTTCCTATATTTGACTAAACATGGGCAAATACTCATATTAATAACCATTTTAACCCTCAAAGAGTACAGAACTTAGAGGGAGCTACTACTATCACCTTCTTAGGAAGCAGAATTCAGATTTATGAGATCTGAAGCAATTTCGGAGACATTGTCACTTGGGGCCTACTGCGGCTAACGATCTACAACCCAGGGTGCAGACCACGCGGTCTGCACCATCTTTTTATATACCGCATTCCTACTCCTACCCCTGCTGTGGAGCATCCTAGACTGATAGGCTTGAGCAGCTTTGCTCCAGCATAATGGAGGACTATGGAGAAATTGGAGCCCTCCTGATGGAGCTAGACCAACGCATGACGAACCAGTTTGAATCCCTAAGTAGCGCCATCCGTTGCGGCTCTGAACATAGAGAAGCATCTACAGTGGATGAGGTGGGGACAGAGCGAGCAGACCTCCTGTCACAGGCACAGACGACTCTGTCTGCTGGAAAGAAGCTTGCAGAGCCGCCATCTATACACCGGACTGCTGTGTCCTCCCTTACCTGGCCCCAACATACACATCGTATTACCGCTAGTCTGCGGGGAGGTGTGGGTTGTCAGATGTCTGATGCGGTGTACACTAAGAAACTTGCTGGCCTCCCTGCTACAACCCCAGAAGGAATGAGACCTGAGATGACCACAGATTACTATGAGGTACTTCGCAACTTAGGCTCTAGTACCGGCTCTTCCCGGTCTAATAAGTACCTGATGATAGCTGCGTTGATGCGGATGGAGCCCAGAGCCTGTGCGCAGCCACCTACAGTTCAAGCTTATGAGCCACAGTGTAAGTCAGCGGCTCCGTCGCAGCGGACCCAGGCGGTTCTCATGTAGCACACAGAGGGGGAAACCGACTACTCAGAGGCTCCCGGTGACTCTAATCTGTTCCCGGATGAGACCTGGTCTCCTGCATATTCCAAGAGGCTAAAGGCCCATAACATTTTTGAAGCCTATGACTCCCGTTACAGCACAACTCACCTCAGCTTCCTTGATTACATGTGCGGCATGAAGCTGCTCGATTTGCTGCCGGGTGGGACCCGGTTGGGGCCGAGGATACAGCAGAGTGTTTTGGGTCTCCAGATCTCTAAGCAGAATGTGAGTTTTATACGTCTAGGTGTTGGCTAAATTGGCGTTCTTTGCTTTAGTGGGGTATGAGACCAGACTTGCATGGAATATGCTCCTGCCCTAGCTCCTCTGCAGATAAACTTCTGACACAGACTTCAATTATATATATCGGATCCCAGAATGGATGCTTCATTCCTATGAATACCTCCTTTGGTATTGGGCACTACTAGCATCTATTAAGTTCTGTCATCTGATTAAACAAGCTCATTGTAACTTAAGGACTGCTAACTCTGAAGTGTATTCTTAATACATGAGAAGTGAATACTAACGATTTTGGTCATTCCTTTTCAGTTTTTTTTTTACTTTACTAGTTAATTGCTCACAAAAGTTTAACTGAGTTATATACTATTATAGATTGTAGTCACAGGCTGCCACACAAATTTACTTTATACGTCTCCTGTAACTACTAGTTATGTTTGTATAGTCTTTCTTTATCTTGTCATATCTAGGTTTATCTCTAGCCCATAGCTGCATTGTAGACACAGATAGTCACCCCATTTTGCTGTCCATCACACACTCTTACGTATCTAGGTAGCATATAGCCCAATGTTAATGTGCACTTGCCTCTACATACTGCAGAATATTTTTAGGTGCCAATGTTTTGCTGTGATTCACCTCTTTTATTTTGTATCCTATTTCAGACTATAGGGTTCAACTGCTATATGCCTTTATTATTGGTAGGGGACTATATAATCTACTTTTGCAGTTACAGTTCTTTTGATTTACAGGCAGGATCCTTATTAACACCTAATGTGACTCTTGTATTAACTGCGTATTATAGGCAGTTGGTGGATAGTATAGATAGAAGGTTTGTTATATACACTGTTTGGGATACTTTTTTAATCTCTTAGAGAGTCCTCCATGCAATATAGCAGCCTGTGATAACATCTATATAACAATATGGGTCTCTAACATTAACATGGCTACTAAATAGGTTTTTGCCTTTATGCTCTACACGCTGGATGTTTATTTCATATCTCTAACTTATGGCTCTATTATTCTTTACCACAGCGTTTACCTCTGTCTGTTGACCTACTTAAACAATATTATATGAGTGACATATTATGTTCGTAGATATAGACCCAAGCCATATCTCAGGCAGATGGAAATGTTGCACTATTATATGGTACTTTGTTTAACTAAGCTAGATGATATCCTTCTTATTACACATGGGGTGTTGATTCTGATTCTTTAGGCATTCCTGCTTCTGGATAAGATGGAACTCCTAGAGGGAGATACTTGCATATATCTCTTGGTTAAACTTTCCAGCCAGGCATACATTTGGAAGCATCAGTAAAGTTACATTTAGAGTGATTTCCCTAGTATAGACTACTACAGACTAAAAAAAAAAAAGGAAAAAAAAATAAAAACCCTAGGAATTGTATTGAGCCTGAGGGACTGCTATTCCTTTACACTGTTCTATTGTATAATTACACATTGGGATAGAATATGGAAGTTGCACATATAACCAAATAAAACTACTATAGCTTTACAGATAGCTCCTAAACTACTTATTATACACTTGGGTATACTCTCCTAGCTGATACTTAGAGTTCTTGATATGAAATGGTTAAAATGGCATTGTTTTTGTATTTCAGTACCCAGCCTTATAGGGCCAGAGTATGAAGTAAAGACAAAATAATACAGATAGAGCTTGCAATATATTGAGTTTTTTTATCTTTAGAAATCTATGACTAGAACGCTTTCTCATATAATGGGTCTTATACCTTCTTCCCAAACTAAGCAGCCCACAACTATTTTAATAGAGCTCTATTTTACTTTAAGTAGCTATTTAGAAGCTGTGCAATTAGTCTGTGTTTTAGGAAATTTTACTTTAATGCATAGGCTTACTCAATGCTCTTATGATATGTTTAGCATACCTTATATTAGCCCATTGTCACCTGCTATTTTTGCAGGTCTCTATAATATATTGCGGTAACACCACTAACTGGCTAGCTAGACCCTAAGTATATAGTCATACTCAAACTACTATAGTTCTAAAGATAGCTTATAAGTTGTTTTTTATTTACTTAAGGTATACTCTTTTGGTCGACATTTAGCCATTGATATAGAATGTTATTCAGTACTCAGCCCTATAAGGTCAGAGTAGGTTTTAAAGACAAACCATTACAGATAAAGTTTGTAACCTAAGGTTTGAGTGTTTGTCCTCAGAAAGACATCAGAAGTCCTTTAGAAATATATTGATGTTATGTGTTATACTGCACCTTACTTATGCTTTGAATATATTTTATGTCTTACTTGTCCCCATTAGTGTCATTGAGGTCTCAACGCAAATGACATAGTTAACAGTGAGCCTTGTAAATATATTTTAGTTACGTAATCCATAATCCCTCCAGCCAACTGTCTGAATACGAGGTAATGACCCCCTGAACCTGTGGTTTCTTTTAGATCACTGTAAAATACTAGAAGCCAAATGTCATATGACCTAAGCTGAGTCTTAGATATATTACTAACTCTCCAATATATACCCTAGAAGCCCCCTCATGTCTCTCCGCCTGTCCTCTTACAAGGCTCTGCCCCTCCACATTTCCCCCATATTTGAATAGCGGTGCTTATCCGCTGAATCTCCTCCTCCCCTTATATTTCTGAAGCTAAAAATGTCACACTATTTTTCCTCCGCTCTACATTTGTTTTTGTTTTTCTCCGGGTCCAAAAGTGGCCGGTTGTTATATCTGAGGAAATAAGTAAAGAATATAATATGAAAATAGAGGTTTCTAATATATACCTAGCATAATACTATTATGTTATTTCATGTATAAAATTAACTACTGTAAATTTGACTATGTTGTTGTTTCTGTTGTGAGGTATTCTATACCCTTTGTATGTATCAATATAACCTCAATAAAAAAAAATTATTAAAAAAAAAAAAATCCAAAATTTATAATCCAAAATTTATAATCCAAAATTATCCAAAATGTATTGAATAACTATATCCAACAAAATATAAGTGTAAGAAAAAATTGGCTAAAATTGACAAAAAACAAAAGTCAAAATTAGTGAAAAACAAAAAAACAAAAAAATGAAAAACGAAAATTAAAATTAAAAATTAAAAATAAAAATTAAAAATTAAGTGTGTTGGTGAAAAATGTGTATCCAAAATGTGGGTAAAAAACAAGTGAAAAAAGAGGTGTACACCTAAAAGTTATATCTTAAAATGGTGATGATGAAAAATATATATATATATATACTGTTGAAAAATATAGATGAAAAAATAATAATAATAATAAGCTGAGGATATATAGGATGTGTCCTCAGACAATGTGGTGCTGTTGAGGATGTCCTCAAACAATAAGATCCTGTTTTGAAAACTTTATATAGTAGTAGATAATTCCTTAATGTTCCATTGGTTGTTAGAACTTATGTGTGATAGTATTGTTGGTAATATTTGTGATCTTCTTCCAAATGTAGTATAATAATCTTATATGGCATCAACCTCCTATAAAGAAATAAAAGTAGACATAGTGCAATATTGCCTCTATATTGGAATTAAGTAGGTGCTATGCTTACCGTATGTGCCTGAGCCGTAATACCAGTACAATCTACGTGTTTCGGTCTTTGGGGACCTTTCTAAAGGCTAGTATTGGCTCTATGGTGTGTCTGCTTTAAATAGATAAATTTGTCCAATGTGATTTTTGAAAAAAAGCACCAAAAAATTGTGCCCAAAAAATTGCGCCAAAAAATTTGCACTCTAAATTAACATGGTTTGTTTACCATAATTTACATTACCCCATATTGAGGAAGCTTTTCTTTGCCCCGGAGGTGTTTGATGTGTTCCGTAATGTATGCATGTGCGTTTAGTTTGCCCTCTGAACTAATATGACCGAGAGCATTTGGACCGGAAGTGACGTCATAACCTATTTTACGCACTTCCGGACTTGCGCTATTGCATTGCGATTTAGATTCAGATCGGGCATTGGCGGCATAATGGTATGTGTTGGACTTCCATAATGATTAAGTCTAAAAAGGGTATTATGGACTCAGGACTACACGGATAGCTTAAACACTTAATTTATAATAATCGCCAGAGAGAAAGAATCTATAATAATGTGGGGAATCTATAGTAATGTTGAATTCGGACTGTGGGGTCCAAATTCAAAACTTTATAGGTTTCGGAATCTCCCAGAATCCTATCTGACTCCTTATTGTAATCTTCTTTATTTAAAATCACAATGCCCCCCACCCTTATCAGCTGGTTTCACTATAATATCTCTATTTTGCTCCAAATTCTTGATGGTGTCTATTTGGGTTTTAGTCAAATTGTGATGGAATTTTTTGAGGTGTGTGTTGTTCAGTGTCCTTAAATCGTCACAGACTATATTTTCAAAGGTTTCTATATGAGGACCTTTGTGTGTAATGGGGAAGAAAGTGGATTTTGGTTTGAGGTTTTTTTAATAGAAATACTAATTTTTATGAACACTGCAAACTAATCAAACACTCTGGTTGGATTAAGAAAATATACAATTCCATATATACATAGTTTTATGAGTTTTATGTTTTTATCGATATAAATCCCATTGTATGAACCTATTATTCTTATTTTTTCTCTATGGCGATTATTATTATAGATTCTTTCTCTCTGGCGATTATTATAAATTAAGTGTTTAAGCTATCCGTGTAGTCCTGAGTCCGTAATACCCTTTTTAGACTTAATCATTATGGAAGTCCAACAAATGCCATTACGCCGCCAGTGCCCGATCTGAATCTAAACCGCAATGCAATAGCGCAAGTCCAGAAGTGCGTAAAATAGGTTATGACGTTACTTACGGTCCAAACGCTCTCGGTCATATTAGTTCAGAGGGCAAACTCGACGGACGTGCATACATTACGGAACACATCAAATACCTCCGGGGCAAAGAAAAGCTTCCTCAATACGGGGTAATGTAAATTATGGTAAACAAACCATGTTAATTTAGAGTGCAAATTTTTTGGGGCAATTTTTTGTACTTTTTATATAGCCAGAGATATTGTACTTTTTATATTGTATTTTTTATTTGCTGTATTTTTATAAAAGACTGTAATTTTTTAACCACTGTGTATTAAATATTTTATGTATATTGAATATCTCATGTATCTTTTATATATTGCTAATTAAGTTGTACATAAGTCAATACACATTGTGGACACCACCTTAAGCTACATTATTGTAGAGCTCCTCTTCTTGCATCTTTTTCTGACATAATTTTGAGATCTAGTTGGGAGACCTCGCAAAATCTTTTGGGAAGGAGCTTGTGTGGTTTTTATTTTCGGGCACTTTTTGATACCATTTTTTTGTCATACCAATAAAAGCTATGCTGTAACGATCACATGACAGGGGTTCTTCCTGCTGCTTGTTGCTGATATGCTGGGTATTGGTGGACTCACTTCTAAGCTATGTAGGTAATATATACAATGCTTTTCCGTTTTTAGCCCTGAATTGATGATACTTCTATGGCTCTGTGCTTGCTACACTTTCCATTTGTCATTTTGGGGCCTATCTATCAAGCTCTGAAAGGAGCTTGATGGCCCGTGTTTCTGGTGAGTCTTCCGACTCACCAGAAACAGCAGTTATGAAGCAGCGGTCACAAAGACCACTGCTCCATAACCCTGCCCGCCTGCTCTGAGCAGGCAGACAGGAATCACAACAATTCAACCCGATCAAGTACGATCGGGTTGATTGACACCGCCTGCTGGCGGCCCATTGGCCGCGAGTCTGCAGGGGGCGGCGTTGCACCAGCAGCTCTTGTGAGCTGCTGGTGCAATGTTAAATGTGGAGAGCGTATTGCTCTCCGCATTCAGCGATGTCTTGCGGACCTGATCCGCACTGTCGGATCAGGTCCGCAAGACATTTCTTAAATATGCCTCACAGTGCCTGTTTACTTGGTAAGCATGTTTGATAATTGCAACTGCATATCTATTGTACCTCCATGGGGTATGGTCATGTCTGTGGTAATTTGTAATCTATTATCTGACAATAGGAATATGAAGAATAATAAATAACTTATAATCACACACAAAAAAATTAACAACAATAAATGTGATAAAAAGGATATATAGTGTCAAACGATGATGGAGTTTCTGTTTTCACAATATTTCAAAGAAAAAAGAAACAAATGATGGTGCAATATTGTTACATAATATAAGAAGGTGAATAGCTGTGTAAGTAATCTACTCACATCACATAACCGTGAGCTCTCTTAAGCTCAAGTAAAGTGCAGTCCAAATATATTACAGAATGTGAACATTTTCTGAATGATGAAAGTACATATAGGAAGTTGAATGCATACCCTTCAAGTATGTTTAAGAAAATATGTAGGTCTATTTATTAAAGGGGAAAGATAAAGGGATTTTAGATAAACATGAATTTAACACAATTAATATAAAATTCCAACAAATTGCAACTTTGTATATCTTACCCTAACTGCACAAATACAAAATGAAAACCCTGGGAAGGCCTATAGTATCAGGCGTTAAAGTGAAGGTCAAGTTACAAGCTCAGCCTCACGGCATTGCATAGACTTATCAAAACAAGCTTAGTTTAAGTCATGATTTTTTAAAAATCTATTTATTTTATTTTATTTTTACCTTTAAACTGCTCCAGTTTGTTTAGGATACGTCATCTGTCAATCAGACAAGATGGTGGGCGGGAGTGCTGCGCTTATCGGCGGAGCAGTTTAAAGCAGTAGTAAAAATAAAATAAATAGATTTAAAAAAAAAAATCATGACTTAAACTCCTGCTCTTTTTGATAAGTCTATGCAATGCCGTGAGGCTGTGCTTGTAACTTGACCTTCACTTTAATTCCCTAACAAGTGGCTTATCCAAAAACATAGACATTCTTCTTCAACCAACAGTTAAACTATCCAAATCATATTTAAAAGACACAGTGAGTGTTCTAAATATACTAAATAATACAAAATGTAATAATAATAATTGGCTAGTCATGGGGGATGTAACGTCTTTAAATACCATTATAACCAAACAAAGAGGTTTGGAAGCAGTAAACCTTATGCTAACACAACTTAGTGATTTATGTGAAACACAAATAAAATATATCCTAGAGGGTATTGAAATTATTTTGGATTCCAACTTTTTCTGGTTTAATTATGATTATAATTTACAGATTGGAGGGACGGCGATGGGTTCGTGCTTTGACCCCAGCTATGCAAACCTATTCATGGCAGCGTGGGAGGAGACATGGATTTATGGTGGGCATAAGCAAAGCATTGTATCTTACCATCGCTACATCAATGATGTATTTTCTATATGGAATGGAGAGGAAAGTGATCTCATTTCATTCCTAGATTATGTGAAAAATAATGATTGGAATATAGAATTCCCATTGTAACATAGTCAATCTAGGGTTCATTTTTTTAGATCTTGAAATTTATATGGAAAATGACTAATTAAAATAAAAAAAAATATTTAAAAAAAACTGACGTAAATAATTATATTGGTTTAGATAGTTGCCATCATAGGAAATGGATAGAAAATGTACTAAATGGACAATTCCACAGAATTAGAAGAAATTGTAAAGATAATGATATTTATTTTGAACAAGCTCTAATTTTTAAAAAAAAGTTTCTTGGATAAAGGCTTTAAAGAACAGAATTTAGATAATACAATCAATGAAATTGGAAAATCAAAAAGATGCAAAATATTAAAATATAAAGAAAGAAAAAGTTGGACCGAAAATAATAATCTAAATTTTATCTTCAATTAAAATAACCAGAATAAGGAATTAAAAGGGAATATAGACAAACATTGGGGAATATTAAAAAAGGATTTAACTCTTAGTTCAATCCTTCCTGATAGAACTAATCTAATTTTTAAAAGACCTAATCTTAAGGACCAACTAAGGAATAGCTTTATAAGAGACAGGACTTCAGGCAATTGGCTAACTGATATATTAAAATATTGTAAGAATTGTGCAGGTTGTAGCAACATATCTAATGCAGAAAAGAAAAATAGGATTTCATTATTTTCAAAAGATAGAAAGAAAAAATATGATATTGATCAACTTATAACCTGCAACAGTAAATATATAGTTTACCTTTTGATCTGTAGTTGTAATTGGTTTTATATAGGTAAAACCACTAGATTATTAAAGACAAGAATATATGAACACATATATAACGCAAATAAAGGCTCACTCAATCATTCTGTGTCTGCACATTTCAAAGAAAAACAATCAGGATCCTATTGGGTTCATTTTTATGGGAATTAGAAAAATAGAAAGCCATTGGAGAGGATCAGATAGAGACAAGGAGTTGTCCAAATTAGAAAGTAGATCTTCAAACTAAATACCCTTGTGCCCAATGGAATGAATAATGGTTTTGAACTATGTCACTTTTTAACATGAAACGATGTCTGTACTATTAACATCAATGAATATAAAATGATGTCTTTATTATTGTTTTAGATTTGTTAGTAACAATACATATTGTAGATTAGATTATTGCTATTATATAAGATATTGTTTGGGAGACCTAGCGCCAAAGGGAATATTACCTATAGCTCCGAACAAGTGGTACCTAGCTTACCAGCATAAGAATAACAAAGAAATAAACAAAGATGTTCAGAGCGCCTACCAAGGGAAGGCTAAGGTTCTGAAGGGCTTCAGGGAGTGACTGCAAGTAACTGTATTATTATTTTATTTATTATTATCGGTTATTTGTAGAGTGCCAACAGATTCCGCAGCTCTGTATGGGTATAATTAAAATACAGTATGTTTATTACAACTATAAAATATGAATAACATTCAATATACAAGATAAAAATATATAAGATAAAAACATGGATCCATGCACGTAAAAAGTATGTAATTACAAAATAAAATCCCATCTAGAATAGCTGTCTGAGGGTCAATACTAATATCAAAGTGATAACAAAGTGTAAATGGTACACAGAAAAAATCTTAAAAGGCCTGTATAAAGAGGGCTAAAAGTGTTGACTTTGAACTGGTAAGCCTATTTTCTACATCTATTGATTTCTAGAAGCAATTTGCACTATTGTACTTTATTTCACACAGGAGAACCCAATAGGATTTTTTACAGACGTCTGAGACACGGATTCACATCACCAGGATAACAAGTTTGACCATGTTTCATATCCATTTTTATTTTTATTATTTTTTTCTATTTTTATTTTTATCTTTATTTTTCCCATTTTCGGATTGTCACTTTTAACATTTTTTCTGTGTACCATTCACACTTTGTTTTACACGCCTTTTCAATAACAATGATGTAACAATATCTTTAAGACATTTTTCCAGGATTTTTAAATACTTTACTAGACTTTGGACACTTACATTTTGGACACATTTTTGTTTTTATATGTTTTGGACACTACAACACTTCCTATGAGCAGTTTATAAAGACCTCATGAGTTTGATGATGTTACTTAGGAGATATTCACTTTGATATTAGTACTGACCCTCAGACAGCTATTCTAGATGTGATTTTATTTTGTAATTACATACTTTTTATGTGCATGGATCCATGTTTTTATCTTGTATATTTTAATCTTGTATATTTTTATCTTGTATATTAAATGCAATTCATATTTTATTGTTGTAATAAACATACTGTATTTTAATTATACCCTTACAGTTACTTGCAGTCACTCCCTGAAGCCCTTCAGTACCTTAGCCTTCCCTTGGTAGGCGCTCTGAACATCTTTGTTTATTTCTTTATTATATAACATATGCTAATGCAGGTAAAAATAATATGCAGAATGTAATGTTTTTCCTTGATATGGAATATGGATTAACATTCCACCGTAAATATGGGACCAAAAAAGAAAGTCCTCTTATTGGTTTAAGTTCGCTTAAAAGAAGAATTCATCCAGACCGCTGATATGAAACTTGAAAAAGCCACGGGGGCGTTGCAAAATGTACGTCGGGTAGCGTGAAGTTAGTGACGTCATAGTGAAGGGCTTGGCTCCTAACTGGGACTGGTAACTAAACGGATACTTTGCTTGCTGCTACAATCTGTTACCATCCTCTTTAGAGACTTGAGATATCTTTCTGGTTAATGGACAAATCTTTTGTAGCCTTAAGTGATGATATGTCCTGATATTTATTAAGTGTATTTTACATGTAAAATGTCAATAAATATTTTGTAATGAAGCGGTTCTGGATTTGTTTCTCCTCTGCACTAGACACACTTGCCCCTCCCCAGCTGCGCAAAACACCATGCAGTCAGTTACAGCCCTGGCATGCTCAGCATGCACGCTATTTGCAAAAATGCTCTCGTACTGCTGAGCGTGTCTGGAGGAAAACGCACTCTGAACCTGATTTCATACACTTTAAGTTTATTCTTCGTTCAAACACTTCTGTCCTTCACTTAGCCAAGCAAACCTACTTCTCTTCTCTCATATCTACTCTTTCCTCAAACCCTAAATGACTCTTTTCCACCTTTAACTCTCTCCTCTACTCACCTGCTCCACCCCCCCATCTGTATTTAGTGCTCAAGCCCTGGCAGACCACTTTTTAAACAAAACACGTACTATCCGAAGCAACATCCCAACACCAACCTGCAATATTCCAACATGCCCAATTACTCCCTCTGCCACCCTCTCTATCTTCCATCCAGCCACTGAGAATGAAGTTTCTTCCTTACTATCTTCCTCACGCCTCACTACCTGCCCACTCGACCCTATCCCTTCCCATCTAATACCTTCCCTTTCTTCCACCCTCACTCCTGCTCTTACCCACATCTTCAACCTATCTCTCTCTACCGGCTCATTCCCATCTTCTTTCAAACACGCAAAAGTCACTCCCATACTCAAAAAACCCTCCCTCGACCCTAATTCTCCCAAAAGCTACCGCCCCGTATCACTGCTTCCACTAACATCAAAACTCCTTGAAAAACTAGTTTACAATCGCCTAACCCACTTCCTGTCCACCAACTCCTTGCTTGACCCACTGTAATCCGGATTCCGCCCAAAACATTCAACAGAGACTGCCCTTACCAAGGTTACAAACGATCTTCTCTCTGCAAAAAAATATTGGCCACTACTCTATACTCATCTTACTCGACCTCTCAGGTGCCTTCAACACAGTTGACCACCCCCTCCTCCTACAGACCCTTAGCTCTTTTAGCCTCTGTGACACTGCTCTTTCCTGGACTCACTTCTATCTTTCCCACAGATCTTTTTCTGTGTCATTTGCCGGCGACTCCTCCTCTCCTATGCCTCTGTCTGTTGGAGTACCTCAAGGATCTGTTCTGGGTCCTCTACTCTTCTCCATCTATACTTCTTCGCTGGGTAAACTTATCAACAGTTATGGCTTCAAATATCACCTCTATGCTAATGACACCCAGATCTACCTCTCCACCCCTGCTCTCTCTCCCTCTGTCCTTTCTCATGTCAGCGACTGCTTATCTGGTATTTCTTCCTGGATGGCCTCTCACCACCTAAAGATTAACATGTCCAAGACTGAGCTCCTTCTTATCCCCCCCTCAAGCTCTACACCGACTTCTGACTTCTCAATCCCTGTTGACGGCATCACCATTTCCCCATCACCCCAAGTCCGCTGCCTGGGAGTCACACTTGACTCAAATCTATCCTTCATCCCCCATATCCAATCGCTTTCTACATCCTGCCGCAACCATCTACACAATTTTTCCAAAATTCACCCTTTTCTGAGCGCTGACACCACAAAGCAAATAATCCACTCCCTTGTTATCTCCCGACTTGACTACTGCAATAACCTACTCGCTGGCCTTCCTCTATCCCGCCTCTCTCCCCTTCAATCCATCCTAAATGCCTCTGCCAGGCTGATCCACCTTTCCTGTCGATCTGCATCCGCTGCACCTCTCTGCGAGTCCCTTCATTGGCTCCCCATTCACAGCAGAATTAAATTCAAAATTCTCACCCTTACATACAAAGCTCTCACCAATGCCTCTCCCCTCTATCTATCCTTTCTAATACACAAGTATACTCCAGCTCGTCCACTAAGATCCAACAATGACCTGCTCCTTGCATCCGCAACTATCACCTCCTCTCATGCTAGACTGCAGGACTTCTGTCATGCAGCACCTACCCTTTGGAACACTCTCCCTCATGCTGTCAGACTTTGCCCTAATCTGTCTTCCTTTAAATGTTTCCTGAAGACTTTTCAGGGAAGCCTACCACCCAACTCAATAATAAATGAACTTCACTTATCTAACATTTTCCAGATCTAACTCTGTATTAACATCTTTCCAAATCTTGCAGTCCTCACCTCCTGTTTCTCAACCTCCTACCCTTCTAGATTGTAAGTTCCCATGAGAATAGGGCCCTCAATACCTCCTGTATGTGTTTGTAAATTTTGTCCTGTCTCTTACAAGTCTTGTATTGTTTTATTTAAATGAATTGTATCCATGGACTGCGCTGCGGAATATGTTGGCACTTCATAAATAAAGTATAATAATAATAATAAGTGTACGAAAAATTCACAAAGTGAAACAAAGTTAAAATAAATGTGAAAAATAAATTCACTAAAAAGTTCAATAAAAGATGGAAGGATATGTCCGTTCCTGGAAGAAATTTCCTTGGGACTTGAATCTTCAATTGATCCTCACTGAAATAAAAGTAAACACAAAATAGTGTACCTCTGTAAACCCACTGGATACGATATGGTAATAGGACAAATGATTATTCACACCTACTTTATACTGGTAGGTAAACAGTAACCCACATGAAATTGGTTAAAAGAGAAATATTTATTAAAATGTTAAAAAAAATGTCACAAATGCTCAGTATACACTATTTTGCAAGGGGATCCAACAGTAAAACAGTCGATAGTCACTGTCTAGAGTTAACCTATTCACCCAATGGATACGGATGGAGAGCAGAAGCTTAACCGCTTACCAATGGCAATCCTCGACCGGTTAGATATTACTCCGCCCTGAGCATAACTGGCATGTTTTGACGTATGTCAAAATCGTCCTTTATACAGCATATTTTAATCAAACTGGAAGTTTGTGAAGACTTGTCCACCATGATTGTTAAGGTGAATATAGATCTAAAACTGGCAATCTGAAAAAACCATTGGCAACTTGATACATAATTAATATTATATGAAAACATTTGTTAAGGGTAAATTGGAAACAATTTCATACAATGAATGTACCAAATTAAAACATTACAATATAACTATACATTATTACATATCTAGCTAGACATTGTATAAGTGTATACTATCAGTTTGTAAGCATAATAAAATCCAATTCATGTGAAGACATTGTGAAAAATAAATACAAAAATATATTGAATACCTGTACCTCTATACAGAAGATACCTATTATATAAAGACTCTCACAAAAAGTGATTGACTTTGAAATCTTTGTTGAGACCTTGGGTATGAAACTAACCATAACATGGATCCATTTAATCTCCATACGGCCCAAGGTGTTCTGAATGTTGCCCCCTCTCCATTTGGGTTCCACTTTTCTAATACCTAAAAACTGTAAATCTGCAACCTTTCTATTGTGCTTGTAATTACAATGAGCAGAGACTGAGTGATAGAGGAAACCTCTCTCAATATTGTATATATGTTCATTAAGTCTGTTTTTTAATAATCTTGAGGTGCATCTTATATAGATTAGGTCACACGAGCAGCGCAACAAGTAAATAACATTCTTGCTGTTGCACGTAATGAACTGATCAATATCACAGCTTTTTTTGCCATCCTTCGAATTAAATTTATTGATTATTTTAGGTGCTAATTTTCATTTGTTTGCACGCATTGCAATATTGGCACCTTCTAAATCCCTTATGGGAAAGAAGGAGCCAATTCTTGCTCATTTTGTCATCAAGTTTTATGGGATTGTTGGAAAGCTGAAATTTGAGATTAGGGACTTTTCTGAAAATTATATTTGGGCCATCCCCTAAGAGCCCTGACAATCCCGAGTCTCGAGAGAGGATACCCCAATGTTTTTGTATAATTTCCCTCAGATCTCTACTTTGTGTATTATGTTGAAATATAAGCATATTTGCTAAATTGTTTCATGTTTATTATTAAACAATTCTTTGTTTTTATATTTAAGTAGTTCCCTTCTGTCTAGTTTTGATACTTCTTCAATTCTTTCATCTAATAGGGACTCAGGATAGTTTTTCTCTACAAAACGTTTTTTCAAAATTTGAGATTGTTCCTGGTATCTATCTACATCTTTACAATGTCTCCTAAGGGGAAGGAACTGTCCTTTTGGTATATTATTTCACCAATGTCTTTGATGGCAACTATCTGTGTCAATATAGTTATTCACATTTATGCTTTTGAAATGATTTTTTGTTTTTAGGATATTATCCTCGATGTATATTTCTAAATCTAAGAACTCCATTTTAACCTTATTATACTTCCAAGTTAGATCCACTTTGAATGTATTCCCTTTAAGGTCTTTCATAAAATCTAGCAATTGTATTTCATTGCCTGACCATATCATAAATTGGTCATCTATATAGCAATAGAAGGACATCAGATATTGCGCCCAGGGATGATTCATATATATATTTGTTCTCCCAATCTGCCATATACAGATTTGCATAACTGGAAACAAATCTGGTGCCCATCGCTGTACCGCCTACCTGGAGATAATAATTATTATCAAACCAAAAATAATTGGTCTCAAGGATAAGTTTGATACCCTATAAAATGAACTCCAATTGTTTTGAATCTAAAGTATTGTCCTTCACCAAGATGTTTCTTACTGAAGCTATACCCAGTTCTTTGTCTATAATGGTATATAAAGATATATAAAGAGACATCACTTGTCACTAACCACCAGGATTCATCCCATTCTATGTGTTCCAAGACGTTAAAAATACTGATTGTATCTTTTAGATATGACTTCATATTTTTAACATATGTTTGTAGGAATTGGTCAATATAAAAAGAGAGATTACTAGTAAGGGATTTAGCACCCAACACGATAGGGTGGCCGGGTGGATTGTGTAGATCCTTATGAATCTTTGGTAGCACATAAAATGTGGGTGTCCTTGGAAATTTGACATTAAAGGGACACTATACCCAAACATTTTCTTTCATGATTAAGGTAGAGAATACAATTTTAAACAACATTCCAATTTACTTCTATTACCTAATTTGCTTCATTCTTTAGATATACTTTAATGAAGAAATAGCAATGCACACGGTGAACCAATCACAGGAGGCATCTTTGTGCAGCTACCAATCAGCAGCTACTAAGCATATCTAGATATGCTTTTCAGCAAAGAATATCAAGAGAATGAAGCAAATTAGATAATAGAAGTAAATTAGAAAGTTGTTTATAACTGTATGCTCTTTCTAAATCATGAAAGAAAAAAATTGGTTTTCATGTCCCTTTAAGGAAAGAATATTATTTTTTGTTTAGAGTATCATTTTTTAAACCTTCTTTAAGATTTTTATCTAATCTGTTTCTAAATTTCATGATAGGATTAGAAGTTAACTTAATGTAAGTATTATAGTCATTTAACTGTCTGTAGCTGGATTAAAATCTGATTTGTTTTTCACTTCTATGTGTTTAAACCTAGTTAGTTCCATAGAGTTATTTTTCCAACTAGGATTATTGGCAAAAAATTCTTGAGACAAAATTAAATTAGCACCTAAAATCATCAATACATTTAATTTGAAGGATGACAAAAAAAGCTAGGATATTGATCAGTTCATTACGTGCAACAGTAAGAATGTTATTTACTTGTTGCGCTGCTCATGTGACCTAATCTATATAGGACGCACCTCAAGATTATTAAAAAACAGACTTAATGAACATATATACAATATTGAGAAAGGTTCCTCAATCACTCAGTCTCTGCTCATTGTAATTACAAGCACAATAGAAAGGTTGCAGATTTACAGTTTTTAGGTATTAGAAAGGTAGAACCAAATTGGAGAGGGGGCAACATTCAGAACACCTTGGGCCATATGGAGATTAAATGGATCCATGTTATGGATAGTTTCATACCCAACGGTATTAACAAAGATTTTGAAGTTCATCACTTTTTGTGAGAGTCTTTATATAATAGGTATCTTCTGTATAGAGGTACAGGTATTCGATATTTGTATTTATTTTTCACAATGTCTTCACATGAATTGGACTTTATTATGCTCACAAACTGATAGTATACACTTATACAATGTCTAGCTAGATATGTAATGTATAGTTATATTTTTGGTACATCCATTGTATGTAATTGTTTCCGATATACCCTTAACAAATGTTTCCATATATTATTAATTATGTATCAACTTGCCAATGGTTTGTTCAGATTGCTAGTTTTAAATCTATATTCACCTTAACAAACATGGTGGACAAGTCTTCACAAACTTCCAATTTGATTAAAATATGCTGTATAAAGGACGATTTTGAAATGTGCACTTTATTCCTTGACAAAGCTGCAAGTTGGTCAGCCAAACGTACGTTGGAACTTTTTCCCACCATTACATCAAAATGTGCCAGTTACGCTAAGGGCGGAGAATTTCCTAACCAGTCGAGGATTGCAGTTGATAAGCGGTTAAGCTTCTGCTCTCCATCCATATCCATCGGGTGTATAGGTTAACTCTAGACAGTGACTATAGACTGTTTTCCTGTTGGATCCCTTTGCACAATTGTGTATACTGAGCATTTGTGACATTTTTTAACATTTTAATAAATATTTCTCTTTTAACCAATTTCGTTGTGGGATACTATATACCTACCAGTATAAAGTAGGTGTGCGCATCATATAGAGCTTGCATGAGCTCCAACAAATGTGAGTGATCATTCATCCTATTACCATATTGTATCCAGTGGGTTTACAGAGTTACACTATTTTGTGTTTCCTTTCATTTCATTTGAGGACCAATTGAAGATTCAAGTTCCAAGGAAATTTCTTTCAGGAACGGACATATACTTCCATCTTTTGTTGAACTTTTTAGTGATTTATTTAAGGACTGCACTTTATTTGAGCTTAAAGGGATACTGAACCCACATTTTTTCTTTCACGATTCAGATAGAGCATGATATTTTTAGAAACTTTCTAATTTACTCCTATTATGATTTTTTCTTCGTTCTCTTGCTATCTTTATTTGAAAAAGAAGTCATCTATGCTAAGGAGCCAGACAATTTTTGGTTCAGACCCTGGACAGCACTTTTTTATTGGTGGGTGAATTTATCCACCAATCAGCAAGAACAACCCAGGTTGTGAACCAAAAATGGGCCGGCTATTAAACTTACATTCTTGCTTTTGATATAAAGATACCAAGTGAATGAAGAAAAATTGATAATAGGAGTAAATTAGAAAGTTGCTTAAAATTGCATGCTCTATCTGAATCATGAAAGAAAATTTTTGGATTCAGTGTCCCTTTAAGATAGCTCATGGTTATGTGAATAGATTACTTAGACAGTTGTTCACCTTCTTATATTATGTAACAATATTGTACCATAATTTGTTTCTTTTTTCTTTGAGATATTGTGAAAACAGAAACTCCAGCATTGTTTGACACTATATATCCTTTTTATCACATTTATAGTTAATAGGATCATAAAGGTTTACATAAAATGTATATATACTACACAGTACTGTGTTTTTAATTTAGATGATGCATATCTTTTTAAATGATCCATTTTAGGTGTTTTATTATGCACATGTTTTTGCTATATGAGCACATTGCTATATTTATATGTCACATGTTGCGCATTATGCCAATGATGATTTTTCGAATATATACCATCACTCTGGCAACCATTTTTGGCTCAATTTTGTGTTGGGGCGGGGCTTATTAAGGTATTTCTTGTCTGTTTTTTCACTTGAATTGGTTGGTCTGAAGAAGGGGCATTGTTGCTCTGAAATATCACTATAATAAATATCACAATTGACACAAGTCCAGTAAGTGCGGATCTTTACTATTTTGTATTCCTATAGATATATAGGAATAGATATACTGTATATTTTACACTAATATTATCATATATATATATATATATATATATATATATATATATATATACACACAAAATAAAAATTAAAAAAAATGTATATGTAAAAAAAAACATTGAAATGTAAAATATGCATAACATGCATCATATTGCGTGCTTTAGGTGCAATGTGATGTTGGGTAGCGCACATACAGAATTAGGTTTTTGGTTTAGCGCGCAAACGATAAGTGCTAGGTTTTTTCTTTTGCATTCTCCATTGAAGTCTATGGGGATAAAAAGTTAGAGAGGTCATGATATCCGAAGTCCTTTAGTTAGCGTGTCAAGTTTCGCTTGCGCACAAAAGTTTTACTTTCAACACGTGCTAACCGGCACGCACTCAATCTTTACTTCTGGTGGTTTTATTGTTCAAGCTAAATAGCGCCACTTGTAATCTGGCCCTCAATGTTTTATTTTAGTGAAGTTTTGTTGTAGCAGTAGCTTGGATAGGGTAACCACCATAATCCATACTTATTTTCCTTTTAAAGGGCGTAAATTTGTTGGGTTGCTGTGTAGAGTTAAATAAGTATAATGTGAAATGTTTGGAGCCAACTGATTTTCATTTGTGATCATTTAGTATGTTAAGTCACATTAAGCTCTTTAAAAAAAACAAGTTGAAATCTTCAATTGCATAATTTTAATAACCAATTGAGTTATATTTGTGTTTTATATTTTGTATTAATGATATTAATCTCCCCAAAAATTGTCTTAAATCTCATTTATTTACAGTTAACGAAAACAAAACTCATCGAAATTCTAGTATAGGTGTGGGCAGAAAAAATATATATAAAAATCTATGGTTATTCAAATTGATGATGAAATTAGATTAATGCGTAGGACATTTTTGCACATTCAGATACATTGTTATTTCTACATGAAATGGTTTAGGATGCCCCTAGTTTATCTATCTATCTATCTATCTATCTATCTATCTATCTATCTATCTATCTATCTATCTATCTTACATCCATTCTAACTCCATTCCATCTTGAATACAATTGGAATGTGCATAACTTTTTCAGAAAGCTTTGCTTTTTGTAAGATTTTGACACTCTTGCCCTTAAGCACTAAATGCTAGAAGCTGACTTGAAACATGTTACACTCTTTTAGTGTATATTACATTTATTCAGTCAGCTTCAGTTAGTGTTAGGTTTTGTGAACATTGCAATGTATTTAGTAGCAGGATCATATTTGTTGAATTCCTGTGGGTAAACAGCTGGAAGATATAATAACTAAAGAAAGATTCTATCCATAGGTTACTGACTGTGTGAGCTGTTTTAAAAATAATCTTCACCACTGCAAGGCAATTTCACGATGATGAAAACTGAGGCAACAGACTGTGATATTTAATCTGCAGATTTACAAATCAGGTTTGTTTATTTTTTTTATTATTTCTTTTGCAGACAGGAAAATATTTCACCATTCGTTTCACTGGAGAAAAAAAAAATGTTTCTTAAAAAAAGGAAATATCTATTATCTGTGTTTTATAAATTCACACATATGTACACACACACACACACACACACACACACACACATATATATATAATACTCAAAGAGTGACCGCACCACCTACTAGATATAATGTGCTCCGGCACGGGATGAAGTCTGGTCCTTGACTAAATAATAATATAATACAAATAAATCCCAG
>NC_069500.1:538018399-538073399 GCF_027579735.1 Bombina bombina
CGTTTGAGAAAAACACTTGCAGCACATTCATATTCACTCTCGGCATAAAACATACCACTGCTTGCGAAAAACACTTGCAGTGCACTCATATTCACTTATTGCAAAACATATACTGCCGCTTGTGAAAAACACTTGCAGCAAACTCATTTACTTCTGGCAAAATGTATACCGCCTCTTGTGAAAAACACTTGCAGCACACTCATTCTCTCTTGGCAAAAAGTATACCGCCGCTTGTGAAAAACACTTGCAGCACACTCATTCACTCTTGCCAAATGTATACCGCTGCTTGTAAAAAACACTTGAAGCACCTTCATATTCGCTCTCAGCATAAAACATACCACTGCTTGCTAAAAAAACACTTGAAGAACACTTATATTCACTCTTGGCAAAACGCATACAGCCGCTTGTGAAAACACTTGCAGAACACTCATTCTCTGTTGGCAAAACGCATACCGCCGCTTGTGAAAAACACTTGCAGCACACTCATTCACTCTTGGCAAAATCTATACCACTGCTTGTGAAAAACACTTGCAGAACACTCATTCACTCTTGGCAAATGCATAATGCCGCTTGCGAAAAACACTTGTAGCACTCTGTCATAAGTTCACAAGGACGTGCGCATATCTCCATTAATCATTAACATGTTCAGACCACTGTCACATTTACACAAGCAGTGCACATATCTCCATTAGTGATGTCGCAAACCTAAAAATTTCGGTTCGCGAACGGCTGGTTTTAACCCATAAAGGGCCTTAATCACCTAACATTCCTATTTTTTTTTTTTTAATAACGTGCTTTAAAACATCAGGTATGATGTTGTATCGATCAGGTAGTTTAAGGGTTACGCCCGCTTCACAGTGACAGACCAAACTCCCCGTGTAACGCACCGCAAACAACTGCAAACAGTCGATTTGCACAACCACGAGATAGATAGATTACTGTACTGGAACCAGGAGATAATTTTTAGGAACCGGGAGATGGAAAAAGATGCTTGGACACCCAATACAGGTCGTTCTCCTTCAGCCTTTTTATACGAGGGTCCAGGACCCTCAATAGAAACAACAGCATGAAACACCACATATGCCATCCTTTTGCACAATCGAGTACAGGTATGGCATCGATTTTAGAAACCCGGAGATAATTTTTAGGAACCGGGAGATGGAAAAAGATGCTTGGACACCCAGTATAGGTCGTTCTCCTTCAGCCTTTTTATACGAGGGCCCCGGACCGTCAACAGAAACAACAGCATGAAACACCACATATGCCATCCTTTTGAACAATCCAGTTCAGGTATGGCATCAATTTTAGGAACCCGGAGATAATGTTTAGGAACCGGGAGATGGAAAAAGATGCTTGGACACCCAGTATAGGTCTTTCTCTTTCAGCCTTTTTAAATGAGGGTCCAGGACCCTCAACAGAAACAACAGCATGAAACACCACATATGCCATCCTTTTGAACAATCCAGTTCAGGTATGGCATCAATTTTAGGAACCCGGAGATAATTTTTAGGAACCGGGAGATGGAAAAAGATGCTTGGACACCCAGTACAGGTCTTTCTCTTTCAGCCTTTTTAAACGAGGGTCCAGGACCCTCAACAGAAACAACAGCATGAAACACCACATATGCCATCCTTTTGAACAATCCAGTACAGGTATGGCATCGATTTTAGGAACCCGGAGAAATTTTTTAGGAACCAGGAGATGGAAAAAGATGCTTGGACACCCAGTACAGTTCGTTCTCCTTCAGCCTTTTTATACGAGGGTCCAGGACCCTCAACAGAAACAACAGCATGTACACACCACATATGCCATCTTTTTGAACAATCCAGTACAGGTATGGCATCGATTTTAGGAACCTGGAGATAATTTTTAGGAACCGGGAGATGGAAAAAGATGCTTGGACACCCAGTACAGGTCGTTCTCCTTCAGCCTTTTTATACGAGGGTCCCGGACCCTCAACAGAAACAACAGCATGAAACACCACATATGCCATCCTTTTGAACAATCCAGTACAGGTATGGCATCAATTTTAGGAACCCGGAGATAATTTTTAGGAACCGGGAGATGGAAAAAGATGCTTGGACACCCAGTACAGGTCTTTCTCTTTCAGCCTTTTTAAAGAAGGGTCCAGGACCCTCAACAGAAACAACAGCATGAAACACCACATATGCCATCTTTTTGAACAATCCAGTACAGGTATGGCATCGATTTTAGGAACCCAGAGATATTTTTTAGGAACCAGGAGATGGAAAAAGATGCTTGGACACCCAGTACAGTTTGTTCTCCTTCAGCCTTTTTATACGAGGGTCCAGGACCCTCAACAGAAACAACAGCATGTAAACACCACATATGCCATCCTTTTGAACAATCCAGTACAGGTATGGCATTGATTTTAGGAACCCGGATATAATTTTTAGGAACCGGGAGATGGAAAAAGATGCTTGGACACCCAGTACAGATCTTTCTCCTTCAGCCTTTTTATACGAGGGTCCAGGACCCTCAAAAGAAACAACAGCATGAAACACCACATATGCAATCCTTGCGGCTTGAACACTAGTTGTTGGTGGATAAGTCACACAAGTCATCCGGCATTCGAAGATAAAATACAGCAGCGTGTGTACCATTTGTAGCCCAAGGCAGCTCATCTCATCAGGCCTTTTTTACTCAAATGTATCGCCCAATGTCAGTCCCTTCGGGATCCATCCCTCATTCATTTTAATAAAGGTGAGATACTCAAGACTTTTTTGACCTAGGCGACTTCTCTTCTCAGTGACAAAACCTCCTGCTGCACTGAAGGTCCTTTCTGACAGGACACTTGAAGCGGGGCAGGCCAGAAGTTCGATTGCAAATTGGGATCGCTCAGGCTACAGGTCAAGCCTCCACACCCAGTAGTCAAGGGGTCCATCGCTCCTCAGAGTGTCAAGATCCGCAGTTAATGCTAGGTAGTCTGCTACCTGTCGGTTGAGTCTTTCTCTGAGGCTGGATCCCGATGGGCTGTGGCGATGCATAGGAGTTAAAAAGGTCCGCATGTCCTCCATCAACAACATGTCTGGAAAGCGTCCTGTCCTTGCTGGTGTGGTCGAGGGAGGAGGAGGAGGAGGATTACTTTCATCTCTTCCCCTGTTAGATTTCCGTTGTGCTGTGACATCACCCTTATACGCTGTGTAAAGCATACCTTTTAATTTATTTTGGAACTGCTCAATCCTTTCCGACTTGCGAGAATTTGGTAACATTTCAGCCACTTTATGCTTATACCGGGGGTCTAGTAGCGTGGACACCCAGTACAGGTCGTTCTCCTTCAGCTTTTTTATACGAGGGTCCCTCAACAGGCACAACAGCATGAAAGACCCCATTTGTACAAGGTTGGATGCCGAGCTAATAATGTCCCGTTCCTCGTCCTCACTGATGTCACTGAAGGTATCTTCTTCCCCCCAGCCACGTACAACACCACGGGTACCAGAAAGTTGACAACAACGAGCACCCTGGGATGCCTGTTGTGGTAGGTCTTCCTCCTCCTCCTCAAAGCCACATTCCTCCTCTGACTCCTCTTCTTCACAATCCTCTTCTTGCGTTGCCGCTGATCCAGCAAGCGATACTGATAAGGCTGTTTCTGGTGGTGATGGACACCACAACTCTTCCTCTTCCTCTTCACGCTAATCTACGGCCTGATCCAGCATTCTTTGCAGGGCACGCTCCAGGAAGAAAACAAATGGTATGATGTCGCTGATGGTGCCTTCGGTGCGACTGACTAGGTTTGTCACTTCCTCAAAAGGACGCATGAGCCTACAGGCATTGCGCATGAGCATCCAGTAATTTGGAAGAAAAATCCCCAGCTCCCCAGAGGCTGTCCTAGCACCCCGGTCATACAAATACTCGTTAACAGCTTTTTCTTGTTGGAGCAGGCGGTCGAACATTAGGAGTGTTGAATTCCAACGTGTCGTGCTGTCGCAAATCAAGCGCCTCACTGGCAGGTTGTTTCGACGCTGGATATCGGACAAGTGCGCCATGGCTGTGTAGGAATGCCTGAAATGGCCACACACCTTCCTGGCCTGCTTCAGGACGTCCTGTAACCCTGGGTACTTATGCAGAAAGCGTTTTACAATCAGTTTACACACATGTGCCATGCACGGCACATGTGTCAACTTTCCCAATTTCAATGCCGCCACCAAATTACTTCCATTGTCAGAAACAACCTTGCCAATCTCCAGTTGGTGCGGAGTCAGCCACTGATCCACCTGTGCGTTCAGGGCGGACAGGAGTGCTGGTGTGGCGTGACTCTCGGCTTTCAGGCAAGTCAACCCCAAGATGGTGTGACACTGCCGTATCCGGGATGTTGAATAGTACCTGGGGAGCTGGGGAGGTGCCGTTGATGTGGAGCAAGACGCAGAAGCAGAAGAGGACTCAGCCGAGGAAGAGGTTATGGAAGAGGATGGAGTAGGAGGAGTAGAGGAGGTAGCAGCAGGCCTGCCTGCAAGTCGTGGCGGTGTCACCAACTCCTCTGCAGAGCCACGCATTCCATGCTTGGCAGCCGTCAGCAGGTTTACCCAATGCGCAGTGTAGGTGATATACCTGCCCTGACCATGCTTTGCAGACCAGATATCAGTGGTCAGATGGACCCTTGCCCCAACGCTGTGTGCCAGACATGCCATTACTTCCTTTCGCACAATCGAGTACAGGTTTGGGATTGCCTTTTGTGAAAAAAAATTTCAGCCAGGTACCTTCCACTGCAGTGTCCCAATAGATCCAAATTTTTTGAAAGCCTCAGACTACACCAGCTTGTATGGTAAAAGCTGGCGGGATAAGAGTTCAGACAAGCCAGCTGTCAGACGCCGGGCAAGGGGGTGACTTTGGGAAATTGGCTTCTTACACTCAAACATGTCCTTGACAGACACCTGACTGTGGGCAGATGACCAGGAACTGCTACGTAAGAGAGACTGAGTGGAGGATGGTTGAGAGGGGGCAAGGAGAACAGCAGTGGTTGACGTGGCTGAAGATGCTGGACCAGGAGGAGGATGGCGGATTTGAGTTTGTGTGCTGATTCTACTCATGTGTTCTTCCCATCGGCGTTTGTGATGTTAGACCATGTGCCTTCGCAAAGCAGTTGTACCTAGGTGGCTTTGGACTTCCCACGACTCAGTTTCTTTTGGCACAGGTTGCAAATGGCATCGCTGTTGTCAGAGGCAGACACACAAAAAAAATGCCACACTGCTGAGCTCTGCGATGACGGCATTCTGGTGGTGGCAACAGCATGCGTTGATTGACGTGCTGTCTGGCTGACCCCGGGTGCCGATGCATGCTGTCCGACTGTGCCACTAGCTGCTTGTGATGACCTCCCCCTGCTTCCAACTCGTCTCCTCCTCCTCCTCCTCCTCTCTGTCTCCCCATCTGAACTTTCCCCCTCTTCTTCTTCTCTTCTAGCGGGCACCCACGTGACATCCACGGACACATCATCATCAACCACTTCACTTGTATCTGACAAATCAACAAAGGAAGCAGCAGCGGGTAAAACATCATCATCAGCATCACATCATACGTCCATGTCTGTAATGCTGCCTGACTGAGACATATCACTGTTATCTACATCCTCTGTCAATGATGGTTGCGCATCACTCATTTCTTCCAAATGATGTGTGAATAACTCCTCTGACAGATCAAGTGAAGCGGCTGTGGTGCTAGTGTTGGTGGTGGCGGCAGGCGGGCGAGTGGCACTGGTCACTTGAGAGGTGCCGAAGCTAAGCTGGAGGTGGATGGTGCGTCAAGGTTAGGAGCGGAAGCTGTAGAAGATTGGGTGTCCTGTGTTAGCCATTCAACTAGGTCCTCCTCAGAACTTTTCGAGTCCATGGCACGTGGCCTCTGAACACTGTGCATAGTTGCAGGGTCTAAAGGAATCACAGCACCACGACCACTACGGCACCTGCGGGGTGGCCTGCCTCTGCCTGTCATTTTTTTTTAAATGTACACTTACACTACTATTAAACAAATGAGTGGTGGCACTGGGCAAGTGGGCACAGTATTCGCTGTGAGCCTGCCACAAAAAAGCAGACTGATGTTTCACAGTCAAAAAAGTATTTTTTTAAAATATTTACATTACTGTTATAACAAATATGATTGGTGGCACTAGTTGGCAAGTGGGCCTGGCACACACGCTGGCAGGCAGGCAACTTCAATTAGATGACACTAGCAGACTGATGATTCACAGTCAAAAATTTTTTTATTTTAAATATTTAGACTACTGTTATAACAAATATGATTGGTGGCACTAGTTGGCAAGTGGGCCTGGCACACATGCTGGCAGGCAGGCAACTTCAATTAGATGACACTAGCAGACTGATGATTCATAGTCAAATAAGTTTTTATTTTAAATATTTAGACTACTGTTATAACAAATATGATTGGTGGCACTAGTTGGCAAGTGGGCCTGGCACACACGCTGGGAGGCAGGCAACTGCAATTAGATGACACTAGCAGACTGATGATTCACAGTCAAAAAAGTTATTATTTTAAATATTTAGACTACTGTTATAACAAATATGATTGGTGGCACTAGTTGGCAAGTGGGCCTGGCACACACGCTGGCAGTCAGGCATCTTCAATTAGATGAAACTAGCAGACTGATGATTCACAGTCAAAAAGTTTTTATTTTAAATATTTAGACTACTGTTATAACAAATATGATTGGTGGCACTAGTTGGCAAGTGGGCCTGGCACACACGCTGGCAGGCAGGCAACTTCAATTAGATGACACTAGCAGACTGATGATTCACAGTCAAAAAAGATTTTATTTTAAATATTTAGACTACTGTTATAACAAATATGATTCGTGGCACTAGTTGGCAAGTGGGCCTGGCACACACGCTGGCAGGCAGGCAGGCAACGTCAATTAGATGAAACTAGCATACTGATGATTCACAGTCAAAAAAGTTTTGATTTTATATATTTACAATACTGTTATAACAAATATGATTGGTGGCACTAGTTGGCAAGTGGGCCTGGCACACACACTGGCAGGCAGGCAACTGCAATTCAATTGCACTAGCAGACTGATGATTCACAGTCAAAAAAGTTTTTTTTTTAAATATTTAGACTACTGTTATAACAAATATGATTGGTGGCACTAGTTGGCAAGTGGGCCTGGCACACACGCTGGCAGGCAGGCAAATTCAATTAGATGACACTAGCAGACTGATGTTTTACAGTCAAAAAAGTTTTTTATTTAAATATTTAAAGTACTGTTATAACAAATATGACTGGTGGCACTAGTTGTCAAGTGGGCCTGGCACACACGCTGGGAGGCAGGCAACTGCAATTAGATTACACTAGCTGACTGATGTTTCACAGTCAAAAAAGTATTTTTTTTTAAATATTTACAATACTGTTATAACAAATATGATTGGTGGAACTAGTTGGCAAGTGGGCCTGGCACACATGCTGGGAGGCAGGCAACTGCAATTCAATTGCACTAGCAGACTGATGATTCACAGTCAAAAAAGTTTTTATTTAAAATATTTACACTACTGTTATAACAAATATGATTGGTGGCACTAGTTGGCAAGTGGGCCTGGCACACATGCTGGGAGGCAGGCAACTGCAATTAGAGTACACTAGCTGACTGATGTTTCACAGTCAAAAAAGTTTTTTTTTTAAATATTTACAATACTGATATAACAAATATGATTGGTGGCACTAGTTGGCAAGTGGACCTGGCTCACACGCTGGCAGGCAGGCAACTGCAATTCAATTGCACTAGCAGACTGATGATTCACAGTCAAAAAAGTTTTTATTTAAAATATTTACACTACTGTTATAACAAATATGATTGGTGGCACTAGTTGGCAAGTGGGCCTGGCACACACGCTTGGAGTCAGGCAACTGCAATTAGATTACACTAGCTGACTGATGATTCACAGTCAAAAAAGTTTTTATTTTAAATATTTCAATACTGTTATAACAAATATGATTGGTGGCACTAGCTGGCAAGTGGGCCTGGCACACACGCTGGCAGACAGGCAACTGCAATTCAATTGCACTAGCAGACTGATGATTCACAGTCAAAAAAGTTTTTTTTTAAAATATTTACAGTACTGTTATAACATATATGATTGGTGGCACTAGTTGGCAAGTGGGCCTGGCACACACGCTGGCAGACAGGCAACTGCAATTAAATACCATTAGCAGACTGATGTAAAAGTTTTTTTTAAAAAAAGTTACACTAATGTTACAACAGATAGGAGTGGTGGCACTGAGGATGGAAGTAGGCACAGTATATGCTGGCAGCCTGACACACAGGCTGGCACTAGTAGTGGCAGGCTGGCCTGGCAACTAAAATTAAATAACACTAGAAGAGGACTGATGTAAAAAAAACAATTTACACTAATGTTACACCAGTTATAAGTGGTGGAAAACAGAGCTATTAATCACAGTATATGATGTGGGCCTGACACACAGGCCTGATGGAAAATGAAATTAGATTACACTAGCAAAATGATGTAAAAGTTTTTTGTTTTTTAAATTTACACTAATGTTAACCAGATATCAGTGGTGGCACAGAAGAATAAATCACAGTATATGATGTGGGCCTGACACACAGGTCTGATAGAAAATGAAATTAGATTACACTAGCAAAATGATGTCAAAGTTTTTTGTTTTTTTTTAATTTACACTAATGTTACACCAGATATCAGTGGTGGCACAGAAGAATTAATCACATTATATGCTGTGAGCCTCACACACAGGCCTGATGGAAAATGAAATTTGATTACACTAGCAAAATGATGTAATTTTTTTTTTTATATATTTACACTAATGTTACACCAGATATCAGTGCTGGCACAGAAGAATTAATCACAGTATATGCTGTGAGCCTCACACACAGGCCTGATAGAAAATGAAATTAGATTACACTAGCAAAATAATGTAAAAGTTTTTTTTTTTATTTACACTAATGTTACACCAGATATCAGTTGTAGCACAGAAGAATTAATCACAGTATATGCTGTGAGCCTCACACACAGGCCTGATGGAAAATGAAATTTGATTACACTAGCAAAATGATGTAAAAGTTTTTTTTTTAAATTTACACTAATGTTACACCAGATATCAGTGCTGGCACAGAATAATTAATCACAGTATATGCTGTAAGCCTCACACACAGGCCTGATGGAAAATGAAATTAGATTACACTAGCAAAATAATGTAAAAGTTTTTTTTTTTTAAATTTACACTAATGTTAAGCAGATATCAGTGGGGGCACTAATCACAGAATATGCTGTGAGCCTCACACACAGGCTGACAGCCAGGCAAATGCAAATAAAATTACAAATAAAAAAAAAAAACGACTGAAGTTCTAGTCCTAAAAAGGGCTTTCTTTCATGTAATTAGCAAGAGTCCATGAGCTAGTGACGTATGGGGTATACATTCCTACCAGGAGGGGCAAAGTTTCCCAAACCTCAAAATGCCTATAAATACACCCCTCACCACACCCACAATTCAGTTTTACAAACTTTGCCTCCCGTGGAGGTGGTGAAGTTAGTTTGTGCTAGATTCTACGTTGATATGCGCTTCGCAGCAGGCTGGAGCCTGGTTTTCCTCTCAGTGTGCAGTGAATGTCAGAGGGATGTGAAGAGAGTATTGCCTATTTGAATTCAATGGTCTCCTTCTACGGGATCTATTTCATAGGTTCTCTGTTATCGGTCGTAGAGATTCATCTCTTACCTCCCTTTTCAGATCGACGATATACTCTTATGTACCATTACCTCTACTGATTCTCGTTTCAGTACTGGTTTGGCTATCTACTAGATGTAGATAAGTGTCCTGGGGTAAGTAAGTCTTATTTTTTGTGACACTCTAAGCTATGGTTGGGCACTTTATTTATAAAGTTCTAAATATATGTCTTTAAACTTATATTTGCCATGATTCAAGATGATCAATATTCCTTATTTCAGACAGTCAGTTTCATTATTTGGGATAATGCATATGAATAATCATTTTTTTCTTACCTTAAAAATAGTTTCAATTGACTTTTTCCCTGTGGGCTGTTAGGCTCGCGGGGGTTGAAAATGCTTTAATTTATTGCGTCATTCTTGGCGCAGACTTTTTTGGCGCAAAAAATTCTGTTTGTCATTTCCGGCGTCAAACTTGACACCGGAAGTTGTTCATGTTTGCGTAATTTTTTTGACGTTTTGCGCCAAAAATGTCGGCGTCACCGGATGTGGCGTCATTCTTGGCGCCAAAAATTTTAAGGCGCCAATAATGTGGGCGTCTTTTTTGGCGCTAAAAAATGTGGGCGTCTCCACCTTTTTTTTTACATTATTTCAGTCTCATTCTTCATTGCTTCTGGTTGCTAGAGGCTTGTTCATTGGCATTTTTTTCCCATTCCTGAAACTGTCATTTAAGGAATTTGATCAATTTTGCTTTATATGTTGTTTTTTCTTTTACATATTGCAAGATGTCTCACATTGACCCTGGATCAGAATCTACTTCTGGAGAGACGCTGCCTGATGCTGGTTCTACCAAAGTTAAGTGCATTTGTTGTAAACTTGTGGTAACTGTTCCTCCGGCTGTAGTTTGTGATGAATGTCATGATAAGCTTGCTAATGCAGATAGTATTTCCATTAGTAATATACCATTACCTGTTGCTGTTCCTTCAACATCTAATACTCAGGATGTTCCTGTTAATATAAAAGAATTTGTTTCTAAATCTATTAGGAAGGCTATGTCTGTTATTCCTCCTTCCAGTAAACGTAAAAGGTCTTTTAAACCTTCTCATTTTTCAGATGAATTTTTAAATGACCGTCATCATTCTGATTTGTCTGTTTCTGATGAGGATATTTCTGGTTCAGAGGATTCTGTCTCAGATATTGACTCTGATAAATCTTCATATTTATTTAAAATGGAATTTATTCGCTCTTTACTTAAAGAAGTTTTAATCGCATTAGAGATGGAGGATTCTAGTCCTCTTGATGCTAAATCTACTAAGCGTTTAAATTCGGTTTTTAAACCTCCTATTGTTATTCCAGAAGTTTTTCCCGTTCCTGATGCTATTTCTGAAGTAATTTCTAGGGAATGGAATAATCTGGGTACTTCATTTACTCCTTCTCAAAGGTTTAAGAAATTGTATCCTGTGCCATCTGACAGATTAGAGTTTTGGGACAAAATCCCTAAAGTTGATGGGGCTATCTCTACTCTTGCTAAACGTACTACTATTCCTACAGCAGATAGTACTTCCTTTAAGGATCCTTTAGATAGGAAGATTGAATCCTTTCTAAGGAAAGCTTATTTATGTTCAGGTAATCTTCTTAGGCCTGCTATTTCTTTGGCTGATGTTGCTGCCGCTTCCACTTTTTGGTTGGAAGCTTTAGCACAACAAGTATCAGACCATAATGCTCATAACATTGTTAAACTTCTTCAACATGCTAATAACTTTATTTGTGATGCCATCTTTGATATCATTAGAGTTGATGTCAGGTATATGTCTTTAGCTATTTTAGCTAGAAGAGCTTTATGGCTTAAAACTTGGAATGCAGATGTCTTCTAAGTCAACTTTGCTTTCTCTTTCTTTCCAAGGTAATAAATTATTTGGTTCCCAGTTGGATTCTATTATTTCAACTGTTACCCGGGGGAAAGGAACTTTTTTGCCTCAGGACAAAAAATCTAAAGGTAAATATAGGGCTGCTAATCGTTTTCGTTCCTTTCGTCAGAATAAGGAACAGAAGCCTGACCCTTCCCCTAAAGGAACGGTTTCTGTTTGGAAACCTTCTACAATCTGGAATAAATCCAAGCCTTTTAGAAAGTCAAAACCAGCTCCCAAGTCCACATGAAGGTGCGGCCCTCATTCCAGCACAGCTGGTAGGGGGCAGGTTACGTTTTTTCAAAGACATTTGGATCAATTTGATTCACAGTCTTTGGATTCAGAGCATTGTTTCACAAGGTTACAGAATATGTTTCAAGGTAAGGCCGCCTGTGAAGAGATTTTTTCTCTCTCGCATTCCAATAAATCCAGTGAAGGCTCAGGCATTTCTGAAATGTGTTTCAGATCTCGAGTTGGCTGGAGTAATTGTGCCAGTTCCAGTTCTGGAACAGGGTCTGGGGTTTTACTCAAATCTATTCATTGTACCAAAGAAGGAGAATTCCTTCAGACCAGTTCTGGATTTAAAGATATTGAATCGTTATGTAAGGATACCAACATTCAAAATGGTAACTATAAGGACTATTCTGCCTTTTGTTCAGCAAGGGCATTATATGTCCACAATAGATTTACAGGATGCAGATCTTCATATTCCGATTCATCCAGATCACTTTCAGTTTCTGAGATTCTCTTTTCTAGACAAGCATTACCAGTTTGTGGCCCTTCCGTTTGGCCTAGCAACAGCTCCAAGGATCTTTTCAAAGGTTCTCGGTGCCCTTCTCTCTGTAATCAGAGAACAGGGTATTGTGGTATTTCCTTATTTGGACGATATCTTGGTACTTGCTCAGTCTTCACATTCTGCAGAATCTCATACAAATCAACTTGTGTCGTTTCTTCAAAGACATGGTTGGAGGATAAATTTACCAAAGAGTTCGTTGATTCCTCAGACTCAGGTAACCTTTTTGGGTTTTCAAATAGATTCAGTGTCCATGACCTTGTCTCTAACAGAAACCCTTCGGTAGCTTTATGCATGGAAATTCTAGGTCTCATGACAGCTGCATCGGACGCGATCCCCTTTGCTCGTTTTCACATGCGACCTCTTCAGCTTTGTATGCTGAACCAATGGTACAGGGATTATACAAAGATATCACAATTAATATCCTTAAATCCCAATGTACAACACTCTCTGACGTGGTGGATAGATCACCGTCGTTTAGTCCAAGGGGCTTCTTTTGTTCGTCCAACCTGGACTGTGATCTCAACAGATGCGAGTCTGTCAGGTTGGGGAGCTATATGGGGATCTCTGACAGCACAGGGGGTTTGGGAATCTCAGGAGGTGAGATTACCAATCAACATTTTGGAACTCCGTGCGATTTTCAGAGCTCTTCAGTTCTGGCCTCTTCTGAAGAGAGAATCGTTTATTTGTTTTCAGACAGACAATGTCACAACCGTGGCATATGTCAATCATCAGGGTGGGACTCACAGTCCTCAGGCTATGAAAGAAGTATCTCAGATACTTGTATGGGCGGAATCCAGCTTCTGTCTAATCTCTGCGGTTCACATCCCAGGTGTAGACAATTGGGAAGCGGATTATCTCAGTCGCCAGACGTTACATCCGGGAGAATGGTCCCTTCACCCAGAGGTATTTCTTCAGATTGTTCAAATCTGGGGACTTCCAGAAATAGATCTGATGGCCTCTCATCTAAACAAGAAACTTCCCAGGTATCGGTCCAGATCCAGGGATCCTCAGGCGGAGGCAGTGGACGCGTTGTCGCTTCCTTGGAATTATCATCCTGCCTATATCTTTCCGCCTCTAGTTCTTCTTCCAAAAGTGATTTCCAAAATTCTAATGGAACGTTCGTTTGTACTGCTGGTGGCTCTAGCATGGCCTCACAGGTTTTGGTATGCAGATCTCATTCGGATGGCCAGTTGCCAACCTTGGACTCTTCCGTTAAGACCAGACCTTCTATCTCAAGGCCCTTTTTTCCATCAGGATCTCAAATCATTAAATTTGAAGGTATGGAAATTGAACGCTTGATTCTTAGTCATAGAGGTTTCTCTGACTCAGTAATTAATACTATGTTACAGGCTCGTAAATCTGTGTCTAGGAGGATTTATTATCGAGTCTGGAAGACTGACATTTCTTGGTGTTCTTCTCATAAATTCTCCTGGCATTCTTTTAGAATTCCTAGAATTTTACAGTTTCGTCAGGATGGTTTGGATAAAGGTTTGTCTGCAAGTTCCTTGAAAGGACAAATCTCTGCTCTTTCTGTTCTTTTTCACAGAAAGATTGCTAATCTTCCTGATATTCATTGTTTTGTACAGGCTTTGGTTCGTATCAAACCTGTCATTAAATCAATCTCTCCTCCTTGGAGGCTTAATTTGGTTCTGAGGGCTTTACAAGCCCCTCCGTTTGAACCTATGCATTCTCTGGACATTAAATTACTTTCTTGGAAAGTTCTGTTCCTTTTGGCCATCTCTTCTGCTAGAAGAGTTTCTGAGTTATCTGCTCTTTCTTGTGAATCTCCTTTTCTGATTTTTATCAGGATAAGGCAGTGTTGCGGACTTCATTTAAATTTTTACCTAAGGTTGTGAATTCTAACAACATTAGTAGAGAAATTGTTGTTCCTTCTTTGTGTCCTAATCCTACGAATTCAAAGGAGAGATGTTTACATTCTTTGGATGTAGTAAGAGCTTTGAAATATTATTGAAATATTATGTTGAAGCTACTAAAGATTTTAGAAAGACTTCTAGTTTATTTGTTATCTTTTCTGGGTCCAGAAAAGGTCAGAAGGCCTCCGCCATTTCTTTGGCGTCTTGGTTAAAGTCTTTGATTCATCATGCTTATGTGGAGTCGGGTAAATCCCCGCCTCAAAGAATTACGGCTCATTCTACTAGGTCAGTTTCTACTTCCTGGGTGTTTAGGAATGAAGCTTCTGTTGATCAGATTTGCAAAGCAGCAACTTGGTCTTCTTTGCATACTTTTACTAAATTCTACCATTTTGATGTGTTTTCTTCTTCTGAAGCAGTTTTTGGTAGAAAAGTACTTCAGGCAGCTGTTTCAGTTTGATTCTTCTGCTTATAATTTCAGTTTTTATGAAAACTTTTGTTTTGGGTTGTGGATTATTATTTTTCAGCGGAATTGGCTGTCTTTATTTTATCCCTCCCTCTCTAGTGACTCTTGCGTGGAAGTTCCACATCTTGGGTATTTATGATCCCATACGTCACTAGCTCATGGACTCTTGCTAATTACATGAAAGAAAACATAATTTATGTAAGAACTTACCTGATAAATTAATTTCTTTCATATTAGCAAGAGTCCATGAGGCCCACCCCTTTTTTGTGGTGGTTATGATTTTTTTGTATAAAGCACAATTATTCCAATTCCTTATTTTGATGCTTTTGCTCCTTTCTTATCACCCCACTTCTTGGCTATTCGTTAAACTGAATTGTGGGTGTGGTGAGGGGTGTATTTATAGGCATTTTGAGGTTTGGGAAACTTTGCCCCTCCTGGAAGGAATGTATATCCCATACGTCACTAGCTCATGGACTCTTGCTAATATGAAAGAAATGAATTTATCAGGTAAGTTCTTACATAAATTATGTTTTTTGGGCTGAAGTTCTAGCCCTAAAAAGGGCTTTTTGGGGTGCTGTCCTTACAGCAGAGATTAGATGAGTCCTTCAGGACTGTAGTGGACACTAAATACACTAGCCTAGCTATCTATTTCCCTATAATATCAGCAGCTGCAGCACTAAACCTCCTCTCACTAACAAAGCAAGATCGTAATGAATCTAAAATGGCTGCTGCCCAGGAGCTGGGAGGGTCTGTGAGGGAGTGTCTGCTGCTGATTGGCTCAAATGTGTCTGCAGACTGTGACATACAGTGTCAAAGTTTCCTCAATGATGACGAATAGGGGGCGGATCGAACATCGCATATGTTCGCCCTCCATGGCGAACGCGAACAAGCTAAGATCGCCGGGAACTGTTCTCCGGCGAACTGTTCGCGACATCACTAATCTCCATTCATTCTCAATTCATCATTAACACATTCAGACCACTGTCCCGTTTACACAAGATTTGCGCATATATCTACATTTATCATTAACACGTTCTGACCACTATCGTAAGTTCAGAAGGAGATTCGCATGTCTCTATATATTTATTTCAAAATTTTTATATACGCATGTCATATAACATAGTAAAACTTCAATACAAGTTTGCAATATGCAGGATATGGCATCACTTTCAGACAGGAGATCAATTTCAATAAACTCACATTTACACACATACACTTACAGTAATATCTGTCATTTTGAACAATCATAATTGCACCAGTTAAAGGTATGTGCATGTAATTGAAATATATACACATACACACCCCATTAAGTCATGCCCAAGAAGAGTTTCTCACACAAACTTGAGTTTAGTAATTATGGTATAAAAAAACATGATCAATATACATTATCTTGGCCAATTAGATTTACATATACCATGTCCCATGATCTATCCCATGATGTTTCCTTCCACATATAAAATAAAATTGCACGTACATATTTTTGTCAGTTCTCTAAAGGTTTATAGGCTAGAACCGTTGACATGGTGGGTCCCAGGTTCACCAATGAGGAGAGTGCAGCACTGTTCTATGCAATTGAGGACCATTTCTCTAAGTTGTATTAGGAGGAGAGAAGGTCAATGAGTGCCCAAGCAAAGGAAGACATCTGGATGGGTGTCACTGATAATGTTAGTGCAGTGGCAGATATCCAGAGCACCCCCTTGCAGATGAGGAAATGATTCTCAGACATAAGGGTAAGGCAAAAGTTTGCCTCATGGAGCAGAGGGCTAGTGTCAGAAAGGTAAAAATAAAGGAAATTCAGACTATAGTACTCAGGCCTCATGAGGTGACTTTATGTGGCCTCCTCGGTCTGAAAATCCCTTCCTCCACTGCAAGTGTGTCCCATCTTGCTTTCTCCTAGACCTCCTCTTGCTCCCCATCCAGAGAGGATACAGCCCCTTGTCCCAGTCACGAGGCCAGTGCATCACCTGGGGGTGTCCTGGGACCATAGAGTGGTCTAGAGGCTGTACCAGGTGAAAACATTTATTTATTATATTAGCTTATAATGCTTTAGTATCATTTTGATCAAAGTGTAAACATTATTCAGACATTAGAAAGGAAGGCGGCAGGCTCTCAATCCCAAATATACAATAAAAATTGAAAATTTATTAGACAACTTTAAAAAGGTTAACAGACATGGCAGAAAAAGCTTGAGCAAAAAATCTTACATGTTTCGCGCCCCCTACAGGCACTTAATCATAGATTGAGAGCCTGCCGCCTTCCTTTCTATTGTCTCTTACCTGGCATTCTGATCCTCTGCCCTCTGGCTACGGCTCTCCGTGCTATGCTGCCTTGAATTAGGAACTCTTTTTTCCATACCGCATTGCATAGCGGTTTGATTTCTGGAACGGACTTCCGGTCTGCGGGGGATTGACAGGCTGCGTTTACTGTTTGCTTCACTCATTATTCAGACATTAACTATGAATAGATATAGTTTTTATTCAGTGAATAAAATTAATATCGTTTTTGCAAAATGTCTTCAGCAATCGGATGTGCTGCGCATAGGGAATTGGGAAGTGCACATCCGTGAATGCCCAATCCTCTGCCATCTTAGAAATGGACTTTTGCTTCCATAGATGTGCTGCATAGAGTTAAATCGGAAGTGTGCATCCGTGATGGACAAAACCAGTTAAATGTTAAAGTGGAAGTACTTTACCTATGTATTTAAAATGTAGTGCATACTATGTATTAATAAATTGATATTTGAATGTTTGAAAAAAAAACTTTATTTTGATGTCCTTTAATAAAATAACAAAATGTATCTATAACTCAGGAGAAATATTGGAATAACTGAGGATTGCTTGCTTATTGCCATTGACTTACCCGATGTGTTCACCTAGTAAATATTATTGTTTAATGTGGATAGAGAAAAGGATCCCAGCAATCTGGACTCAAAAATATCAGTTAATTTTATAGTGGATTAAGACAATATAACATGTTTAAATGTGGTGCTACAAAGTTATGACAATTTAAACATAAGTCATCACAGCCCTTTCCTAAATACATTTTCACACAAAATAAAGTCAAATGCATAATTACATCTATAGTTTACAGTGATCATCTGGAAAATGTCTTATTGTGTGGTTCATTTTTATAATTTGGAAACATGATATCACTTTTTGATTTAATATTTTTAAGATTTTAATGTTGGCGCTGGAACCTCTGCCTCTATGTATCATACTTTTGTCAGTGCCTAACAACCTACCACATAACATTTTATAAATCTTTTACATTCACCTAACTCAAGATGGAGCATGCAATTACTTCAAAGCAGTCTTTTTGTATACATTATATACTTCAAAAATATCACTGCATTTAGAAAATGGAAAGAGCAGCATTGCAATACTGGGTTATGATTGATAACTGAGAACTTGATTGATAATTGAGAACTGCACACACCTGATTGGAATATGACAAGAGGCATATATGTGCTTATTATCTGCTATATTACAGTAGAAATAGTAGGGACATGATGATGGTAAGTAAATTATATATTTCAAACTTCAATAAATGTTTTACATAAGAAACATATCATCAATAGCAGATATTACAAGCCAGGATTTCGACATATACACCTCATTTTCTGTATTACTTAGGTTGATGTGCTGGGAGAAACTGAGGAGGAAGCTCTTTCCTTGAAGACTGATGGTAAGCAAGAAATAAAAATAACAATTCTAATAAACATTCTTTTTAAGATTATATCAACTATTTATTCAAATGATACTTGTCTAAGAAGCATATTAAAATCGAGTAAGCAGATAAAGGGGCAGTCTGCAGATGTGCTGTTAACAAGGGATTAGTATGTTTTTGAACATAGAACATTTTCAAATAGATTTTGATTTTTAATATTAATATGAAACTAATAAATACAATCAATATGCCTTCCCATCTAAGGTCCTCCAATTTTATTGTCTTTTTGTATTACAAATATAATATATATTAATCATAACACAATATTCAAAATGAATTAAAAACATCTTAGACTTCAGGAAATCTATCTGTCTTGAAATTATAGGAAATCCGCTCTTCCCAGAGGCAGTGAGATCTGAAGTATTTTTTAGGTGGAGATGAGCAGGACTGGTATTTGTTTCACAAACAATGGTCAAAATAAATGGAAATGAGACAATAAAGCTTTTTGAAGAATTAAGACAAGAATTTAAATTGCAGCAGAAAGATTTCTTTGCATATCCCCAATTTAGACATTGGTTGGTTAAATTGAAGAGGGATTATGAAGGAAGTGGAAATTGGGAACAGATAGAATCATGCCTAAAATTCTGTAGAATAGGGAACTACTCAATTAATAAATGGTACAAGTGCTTAAGGAAGAAAGAGGATGAATTAGGTATCAAGAATATGATTCTGAAATTGCATATTAAAGGCTTAAAGTCAGTAGATGAAGAAATAATTAAGAATAGCCTAACCAATACTTGGAAGGCTACGCAAGCAAGTAATTTCAGGCAAGCACATCTGAATATGATACACCAGATCTATCTAAAACCCTCCCTCCTCCATAGATGGAGATCAGATCTTAGTGATAAATGTATTAAATGTCAAAAGAGCTCAACTGAATTGTTACACTATATATGGGATTGTCCCAAGATAAACAAATTTTGGAAGAGGGTCAACTATTGGTTAGTCAAGATTCTTCAAGAGAATTATACTATACAACTTGAATCAGTGATTTTTCTTCTACCAAAACAAAATAGATATAGAAATAGAGATTTTATAAACTTTTTCATTCTAATAGGAAGGAATTTAATTACTAAAAAGTGGATCTCAAGAAAATGTCCTACTATTGCAGAATTTGTGGAGAAAATGCATAATCTGTTAATCTTAGAACAATGTGCGACAGATCTTGGAAAGGAGGATAAAGTAAAATATTTTTTTAAGAAATGGGGAGACCTGATTAAATCCTATTCATTAGATATTCAGAAATCAATAATCCGGCCCTTCTATAATTCTTTGTATGTACAAGAAGAAATGTTAAGAGGAGCTCTCCCCCAATTCTGAGGTTGTTTAGGGGCTTGGGCTGAAGGCCTGGGGATGGGGGGTGGAGATTGGGGAGAAACATGGGGAGGTATAGAGGTGGGTCTCTTTTTTTCTCTCTTCTTCTTCTCATCTCCTCATTTATTTAAGATATATGGTGATTATATTACACCTTCAAATTTGGAAGACTATAAGTTGATTTATCTTCGCTGTTGAGAGTTTAAGTATTGATATCCTCTAAATAATCTTCTTTGATGGGTCTTGTTTCTATTGTATTAATATAAGAAGAAAAAAGTTCAACAATGTGCTATTAAGTTATATATACTTTTTTTTGTGTTTGATTTCTTTTGTTTGTTAACATTTTTTTTTAAATAAGTATTGCCTTTGTAAGGTAAATGAGTGTATTGTGATTCTATTTTTTTTTTTTAAAAAAGTTATTCATTGATAAATAATGGGGATTGTTAAATTCACATGGATGAATTATATCACAAATAGAAGCATATTTGCAATATACATGTGTTTGACAAAAGCCTTCAAATAAGAAGTAATCACTGATTTTGTATTAGCTTTTATCTATGTGTGTGCATGCAAAGCATAGCTAGATAGTATCATTGCACCATCAATATAAATTCTGCAGCTTCTCAGACTGCAAGTGGGATTTGTATAATTTCAGAATTTAATACAATGAGTCACTAACAGATTATACAAGCACCTTAAGCTCTCTGAACAAGTGCTGAGATGAAAATGCTGGTGCATAGCTCATACTTACATATATGTTTGAAAAGCTTTAGATTGTAATGCAAGCATTTTTGTTATTACTTATAAATTTAAATAAATGCTTCTATTGTTCACAGAAATGCATCCATGTGGCCTGATATATTTGATGGAATCTGCCTTTAAAACTTTGGGAAATTTCATACATTATTAACCCATAATGAGAATATGTGGACATACACACTATTGTGATAAACTTTGTGGTATTTGTCTTTACCACACAAAAATACCTTTCATACATTCTAATTGTCCATGGCTAAACCATTATACTTACAAGGAAACAGTTAATACTATTTTTAACAGATTATCATAAATATTGCCAGGAAGAAAACATTTAATTATTCATACTTCCAATAATGTTTATTATTAACAATGAATTGACTCTTCTACATGCTGCACAAGATGTATATGTAAATCTCACCGATAGATTAAAATATCAGTGTATTTATATAATTATGTTATCATTCAATTTCAGATGGATCCTCTACTTCGGATCATCACCCTGTCCCTGCCCCACCTGGCCCTGCCCCAGCCCTCCCCGTAATCGCCCTTTCCCTCCCTATTTTCATAATTTCCCCTATGCCCCTTATCCCTTTCCACCACAGTTTTCCCACTCCTCTCCCCACCCACCCTACTGCCTGTTACCTACATTCCACGGCCCATATATACAGGGGTCCTTCCCAGCCACAAATGTAAGTAGAAGTCTAACTTAACCGAAGACAAATTCTACTTAACGTGACATTGTACCATAGATTTTTCTTTGAATAAATGTTTTGTAGATTATCCATTTATATAGCCCATCTGGGAGTGTTTGTGTAACAGTGTATATTATTGCTTATTTTTAAATAAAATTGTGCTGATTTTTAGACTCCTAACCAAGACCAACATTTTTAGATTTATAATGATGTCTACAGACTCATTCTTGCCACTGTGTGCATATTGGCCTTTTTTATATATAGGGAGATCTTCTCTCAGCCCCTATCACTGGGTGTCCTAGCCTAACCTCATCAACAGTGCTAAATTAGGAGCTTCTAAGTAACTTTTTAAAAGTTTTTATACTGGATGTTTAGATCAGTATCCATGCATATTCTTCTTTATAGTAGTGTCTATTACGTGCATGTATATGAAAATTGGTGTACACCGTCCCTTTTAGATTTATAGTGTAGGATATGCTATTATTTTTATTATCGGTTATTTGTAGAGCGTCAACAGATTCCACAGTGCTTTAAACATAGGCAGAATACAAGGAAACATTTATAAGGATCAGACGGGTAGAGGGCCCTGCCAAGGGTTGCACTGTTGTAGTCAGCTCTTAAGAAAATGATCTACAAACAGCATGGCTCTTAGGCTTACATGCTAAGGGGGTTCAAGGGGATAGCAATGGAGGAGAGGAACTGGTATGAAGAAAGGTTAGTATAGGTTGTGTGCATCCCTAAATAGCAGAGTCTTTAGGGAGCGTTTAAAGCTTTCAAAACTAGGGGAGAGTCTTGTGAAGCGAGGCAGAGAGTTCCACAAGATGGGAGCCAGTCTGAAGAATGATAGCACTGACAAGAATGGATTAGTGGTGAGCCTTATAATGAGGAGACACGGGGTGAAGATATACTGAGACTCTGCATTCAGGTAACACTAGGTAACGCTGAGTGATAGGCGTTACGTGTAAACATTTACCTGATAAGGAGAAGGACGCCAGTATTCCCTGCTGAAGGTAAAACTTAGATCCATTGACATTTGTACAGCTCTCTCTGGATTTGAGTGAGTGGTGGGGACGAAGTGCAGGGATAACCGCAGAATTACTGGCCCCCAGAAGTGTCTTGAATACTTGCAAGCACGCTCGCAACCACATCTACTATATATATTTTTTGCATAGGATTAAGACAGAGGTGTACTTCAGGAGGACTGACCCTGTTTGGCTTTATTTAATTTCCTATACTTGTCCATATGTACGGACTCATTTATTGTTAATCCAGTGGACGCACTGTGTATCTGGACTTTTGGGATCCCCTGGTTGTTCGTTGGGTAATGAATGAATTGCATATGCTTATGATTATTTTGGATGACGAATAGAGTGGTCACTTTTTTATTTTTATTTATGCACTTTGTTTCATTTTGACATAAATTATCTGTTTGCAACATACCTGACATCCATATAAGTGTGTTTGTTTTGAGACCCTAGCAGCTCTTACTCTTTTATTTATTAAGGTCTTATGTGGGATTGCTAGATAGGGTTTACATTTTTTTCTTTATGCATATTATATATATATATATATATATATATATATATATATATACACTGTATATATAGATGAGTATATATAGCTATAGGTATGTACATATAAACATAAGAATATCTATTTATAAATACATAGAACATATTCTGTTATGTGCAGAACAATGGAATTTTAAATATTTGCAGTAGAGAGTATAAACCTTTATTTAATATGAATATTGCATAAATATGCTTTTACATGTTTTCATCTAAACTGCAAAGGGCTCCAATGCACTTATACACTATACACTATATATATGTGTGTGTGTGACATATATATATATATACATATACATACATACACACAAATAGACATATTTAGACATGCATATATGTATGTATGTATCGCTATGTTAAAGCCCTTTCCTTGCCTTTTTCCTTATACGTATGTATCGCTATGTTAAAGCCCTTTCTCTGCTATTTTCTTCTTCTCACCTCATATCTTTGAGCCCTTATAACTTTTGTGTGCAATATATTTTTAAAATTAGATTTATTAGATGGTGTTATTATGAGGGTAGCTGTACTTTGTAATGTATTTTTTAGCGCAAACACCCACCATAAACCCCTTATCGCTTGCGCATAACTTAGTGCTCCACTAGTAATCTGGCCCTTAGTCTGAAAATATCCATAATTATTAGGAACCACATTTCCCACTATTTAAACAAATTTATGTAATAATTTTGTGCAAAACCTACCTATAAAATCTATCGCAAAACCTATCTAGCTCTGGACAAAGTGCTAGATACAATACACTCCCCCCCCCCCACACACACACACACACACACACACACACACACACTTTCACCAAGGTAGAAAGCGTTGTATTCAATATCAGTGCAAGACAACTGACGGAACCATAATTGAGAATCTTAAATAAAGATAAATCCTTTGTCCCCCTCCATGGATACATTTGAAACATGTTGATGTTTGGTAGGAATTTACGTCTGAAGGAAACTTTTATAGATACTTCTTCATGTGACATGGTTTAAAAAATAAAAATAGTTTTCATCAAAGTTCTGCCAATTCTACCATTATTACTTATACACTTAAAGGCACAGTCAAGTCCCATAAAAACTTTCATGATTTAAATAGGGCATGTCATTTTAAACTTCCCAATTTACTTTTATCACCAATTTTGCTTTGTTCTCTTAGTATTCTTAGTTTAAAGCTAAAACTAGGAGGTCCATATGCTAATTTTTTGAAGATTTGCTTTAATCTGAATGCCTTTTAACCACTATAGGGCATTAGTTCATGTGTTTCATATAGATAACATTGAGCTCATGCACATGAAGTGACCTAGGAGTGAGCACTGATTGGCTAAAATACAAGTCTGTCAAAATAACTGAAATAAGAGGGCAGTCAGCAGAAGCTTAGATACAAAGTAATCACAGAGGTAAAACGTGTATTATTATAACTGTGTTGGTTATGCAAAACTGGGGAATGGGTAATAAAGGGATTATCTTTATTTTTAAACAACAAAAATTCTGGTGTTGACTGTCCCTTTAATTACTCTCCTAGCAGATTCATGATGGCAAGAGAATGCACCATTTTGATAATTTGACACGGGACTAGAGGGATGCTATCAAAGCTTTATGCAAGGATAACTATCATAATCCACCCTGCTGATAAGTGAGTTCTATTCATAGAAAGAGGCATATAAACCACTTTCTGACACAGAAACTTACAGAGTATTAGATGTTGACTCTCCCAATGTTTAAAAAAGAAATAGAGATCCTCCTGTCTTTTTGGTTATCAAGGGGGTTATATCACAAAGGATGAATATGGGTTCCTCAAGAGAAACATTCTTATTTCTCCCATCCTGTCAAATGTGGTCCCATCTTTTGCAAACTTGTTCTTTTGAAACTAATGTAATGAAGGTTTATGAACAACAATCAATTATTTTCTATGGTCGGTACGTCAACAATTTATTTTTTTACTTGAAGGGGTGATGAGAAGACATTGGATGAGTGAGTACACCAATTGAACAACATACCTGGTACAATCCAATTCAAACACACCGCCAGTGATTGTTTTTCTTGATGTAGGAGCCTTCAAGAATACTGACTCACTTGAAACTCCATTATTTTGTAAAACCACAGACCACAACTTCATTCTACATGCCACAATCTGTTATCCACCTGTGCTAACCCACAACATTCCAAAAGGTCAATTCCAGAGAGTGATTTATAATAATACTAATCCACACATATGTAAACAAGTTAGATGAAATTATGGAACGCTTTGTGGCATAAGGGTACAAAATAAGTCTGGTACAAAGATTATGAGGAAAGGTACAGAATGATAGGAATGAAGGAATCTCAGGGGTTGATAGTGAAACACCAGGCCTGACATTTGTTACCAGATATTCACCTGACAAAGTTATTGTCATTCAATGCATACGCCAAGAATGGCAATTGTTGCATCAAATCCTCTATTGCCTTTTGATAAGTTTGATGCTCCTAAATTTGCATAAAATAAAGTAAGACATTTGAGGGACATTTTGGTTAAGACGGATCCAATATTGAATTACAGTGATCCCTCTTGGATTACTAAGAGAAAAAGGTAGTTTCCATTGAATTACTTGCACAATGTGCAACAGTATGTTAACAGATTCAATTTTCCAACACCCCTCAAAGACAAACAAGTTTGAGATCAAGCCTGTATCAAAGCTAGTAATAGTGTCAAAGACCTTCACTTTATCAGTTTTGATCATGTGCCCTGCTGAGGAGAGGGTGTTACAGATGATTTTTCTGTCAATAACACATCTTCCCTGCTGGTATACTGAGCACTTTATTAGTATGTTAGGTTTACTGCAGTTCTGTGGGGTATATTGTATCTAGCACTTTCTAGGGCTAGATAGCCTTTTGAGGACACTGGTGACACATAAAGGAGATTAAGGTGTTAGTTCTTTATTATAATATCATGAGTGTATTTGAACTGTGGGTTACGTACAGGTAGTTTTAAAGTTGAGGTTCTGTTGTCTTATTCATTTATTGTATCTGACGGTTTTATGTTTATTCAGAAGAAGGATGTGTTTTAATCTGGCTGACTAATAGTTATAAAGACAAGGGGACTTACATTTGATAAGATAGTATGTCGCTGGATACATTTGTCTTTGGTTGAGGAGTAGTGATAAGCGTTGGGGAGAGTGGTCAACTCATGCTGGATAAGTATCCTGTTTATGACCATTTACTGTGTTCCTTGAGTCATGCATTCTGACAATAATATGTTTGTGTAGTCCGATTGTATAGCACATCTTATAATATGTGACTATCATAGATGGACATATTACTCATAGGTTGACCCCTGCCACAACATGAATGAGCCATATTAGTCTAGGGGATAACCCAGAGTGATGTAAGTGCTGTCTCTGAAACAGCAGAGTATTGGCAGTACATTGCATGGTGGGGTGTGCCCGAGAAGGATTGACAATGACAATTCAGCCGGTTGACTGTTTATATGGAAGTAGGGGGCATGTTTTAAGATTTGTGAGTTGTGGATGCTGATCCCCTTATTAGGTTTTTTTATGTTTTGATCTGTGTTGTACATACAGTTGGAGTATGTTGCCCAAGGGGAATTATATTTATGCTATTTATTGTCTTTGGGTTTTTTTTGTGCCGACTTGGCTTATTGATTGTACATTACTAGACTGCATTGAGTGGGGCGGGACACATTTGATATCTTTTGATTGGACTATAGGTAGGTGGGCTCTTTCGTTTAGAGTATATATGTTTGCTTTTCACTCATATTCAGTTTGGTCTGAGGAAGGGACACACAGCTGGCCCAAAACGTCACTTGATTAAAGCTTTTTTGTGCTGTTTAAAGTCCAGAATATGCTTCACTTGCACATGGAATATATATATATATATATATATATATATATATATATATATATATATATATATATATATATATATATATATATATATACACACATACACACACACACACACATATATATATATATAAAATATTTTTTTATATATAGGTAGGTAAATATATAATTGTTTACCCTTAACATACTTATATATATTTAATAAATGTTTTGTTTGTTATATTTATAATGGATATAACATTATATTTTTTAAATATATAATTGTGCATTAACTCTGGGGTCTGCAATTGTAAAACCACCATTTTGAGGTATAAATTACAAAAAATAGAGACAAAACAAATAATGAAACAATAAATACACATTTTATATCACAATGTCATTATTTTATAAGTATTTTGGGACAGATTACAAGTGGCATGCAAATTAGCGCTCCCACTAAAGCCCACTAAATTGTGTAGATGTAAGATATTTTCACTCGTTGGGTTACACTCGTATTATAAGTTGAAAGACAAGGCCAAACAGCCAAACTTGCAATATCACATGGGCATTCACACATTCCCCCATAGAAGTCGATGAAGAAAAAAACACCTCTCCTTTGCGCAAACCTAATAACATATTCTCATGTGCGCTAACCCGATATAAAAATATGAATATTTCACATTCCAATGTTCTGCACAAAACAGAAAATTTTCCATTTATTTAACTTTTTCCCAGCCTCTTTCAGTGGGTGTCTACTTCTTTAAAGGTTTTATACTGGATGTTTATATCAGTATCTGTGCATATTCTTCTTTATAGTAGTGTCTATTACATGCAGTTTTTAACGAAAATCGGTGTATACTGTCCCTTTAAGTATATAAACAATTTTAACCCAGATTGTTTCCCTGAAGTGTGTGTTATGAGTTGTAATTGGTATTTGAACTTTTAGTTCTCAGATGCTTAGCCTTTTGTTATATTATGTAAATACTAAGCATGACCTAATGTTACCCGTTATGATCATAATGCATAAATCACTAAATGTATGCAAGCATAATCAAGCAAAGGAGTTTGCTGATAATTTTAGCAAGTAAACATTATTCAACAGAGCATGCAAAAAGCAAGGCCATTGGATGAATCCCAGCAATGTTAGCATTGGATTGCTCTCACGCAATGGGACCAGATTCATATGTATCTGAGTTATATATTTAAACATTTATATATTCTGTCAGTGTTATATATGTAAACAAAAGAAAATAAAAGCTGTAGAATGTCTTATAAACGGAATTTAGAATATAAATTATATATATATTTTTTTCACAGTTCTCCTTTAGACTGTTTTGAAATTTCAGATTCTCAGAAAACATGTTCATCATAATGATACAAAGAGGTTTACCATTTAAGAGATTGCTAGTAAGATAGAATCATTTTTTTTTGTAGTTTTCATTAATTTTACAGATTTTCCAAAAAACGTTACGTTCATATTGACATTTGACAAATGGGCAAATAACAATATCACATGCTATAGAGAAAATAGAGGCTAGTCCAAGAACATGATGTTGAAGAATTCTTACAGTCCACAACACATTTTCATGTCACACCTATTGGAAAAAACTCGTTCAACAGTATCTTAGTTAAACAACGGACAAATCAAATTATAATTTCTGGATAGATTAATTCTACATATTCTTATAAATTTAACACTGCCTCTTTATTCATATAGACAGTGCAAGAACAACTTATACTTATATAGTAATCTTGTTCTAAAAGGCTTATTACAGTCAGAAATATCATTAAAGGACCAAAAACATTCAGCTAGATTACGAGTTCTTGTCGGTAAATGTGTGTGGGGCTAACAAGCATTTTATGCTCACCGCTCACCTACAGACAACGCTGGTATTACGTTTTTTTAAACCCAGCGTTATCCACAGAAAAGTGAACGTTGAGCAAAATTTTGCTCCATATCTCACCTCAATACCAACGCTGCTTACGGTAGCGGTGAGCTGGAAAAATGTGCTCATGCACGATTTCCCCATAGGAATCAATGGGGCAGAGCAGGCTTAAAAAAACCTAACACCTGCAAAAAAGCAGCGTTTAGCTCTTAACGCAACCCCATTGATTCCTATGGGAAAATACTTTTTATGTCTACACCTAACACCCTAACATGAACCCCGAGTCTAAACACCCCTAATCTTACATTTATTAACCCTAATCTGCCGCCCCCGACATCGCCGACACCTGCATTATATTATTAACCCCTAATCTGCCGCTCCAGGCACCGCCGCTACCTACATTATACTTACGAACCCCTAATCTGCTGCGCCCAACATCGACGAACCCTACATTATATTTATTGACCCCTAATCTGCCGCCCCCAATGTTGCCGCAACCTAACTACATTTATTAACCCCTAATCTGCCGCCCACAACGTCGCTGACACCATAATAAAGTTATTAACCCCTAAACCTAAGTCTAACCCTAACCCCCCTAACTTAAATATAATTTAAATAAATCTAAATAAAATAACTACAATTAACTAAAAAATTCCTATATAAAACTAAATACCTATAAACTAAACCCTAAGATAGTTACAATATAACTAATAGTTACATTGTAGCTAGCTTAGGGTTTATTTTTATTTTACAGGCAACTTTGGGTTTATTTTTATTTTACAGGCAACTTTGTATTTATTTTAACTAGGTAGAATAGTTATTAGTTATTAACTATTTAATAACTACCTAGCTAAAATAAATACAAATTTACCTGTAAAATAAAACCTAACATAAGTTACAATTACAACTAACACTACACTATAATTAAATTAATTCCTTAAACTAACTACAATTAATTACAATTAAATACAATTATCTAAATTACGAGAAAAAACCCCCACTAAATTACAGAAAATAATAAAATAATTAAGTTAAGTTTTTTAAACTAATTACACCTAATCTAATCCCCCTAATAAAATAAAAAAGTCCCCCAAAATAATAAAAAGCACTACCCTATACTAAATTACAAATAAATTACCAGAAGAGGATGCTCCGCGTCGGATGTCTTGAAGATGGACCCGCTCCGCGCCGGATGGATGAAGATAGAAGATGCCGTCTGGATGAAGACTTCTGCCCGTCTGGAGGACCTCTTCTGCCCGGCTTGGATGAACACTTCTGCCCATCTGGAGGACCACTTCTGCCCAGTTGGGTGAAGACGTCTCATGGTAGGGTGATCTTCAAGGAGTTAGTGTTAGGTTTTATTAAGGGGGGATTGGGTGGGTTTTAGAGTAGGGTTGGGTGTGTGGGTGGTGGGTTTTAATGTTGGGGGGTATTGTATTTTTTTTTACAGGTAAAAGAGCTGATTACTTTGGGGCAATGCCCCACAAAAAAAACCCTTTTAAGGGCTATTTGTAATTTAGTATAGGGTAGGGCTTTTTATTATTTTGGGGGGCTTTTTAATTTTATTAGGGGGATTAGATTAGGTGTAATTATTTTTAAAAAATTGTAATTATTTTATTATTTTCTGTAATTTAGTGTTTTTTGTTTTTCGTACTTTAGATAATTGTATTAATTTTTATTTAATTGTAGTTAATTGTAGTTCATGTAGGTAATTAATTTAATTATAGTGTAGTGTTAGGTGTAATTGTAACATATGTTAGGTTTTATTTTACAGGTAAATTTGTATTTATTTTAGCTAGGTAGTTATTAAATAGTTAATAACTATTTAGTAACTATTGTACCTAGTTAAAATAAATACAAAGTTGCCTGTAAAATAAAAATAAACCCTGAGATAGATACAATGTAACTATTAGTTATATTGTAGCTATCTTAGGGTTTATTTTATAGGTAAGTATTTAGTTGTAAATAGGAATAATTTAGAGAATAATTGTAGGTTTTATTTAGATTTATTTAAATTATATTTAAGTTAGGGGGTGTTAGGGTTAGACTTAGGTTTAGGAATTAATACATTTTGTTAAATATGGAGAACATATTCTGGTCCGCAGCAACGATGTTAGGTGAACTTAGGCGAGTGTATTGGTGCCGACGAATGCAGCACAGTTGATGGCTTGATAAATAGGCCTCCTTAGCTCCTTCTGACTTACTGGATTAGCACATGGTCCTGGTAATATTTCATAAAATACTTCCTTGGAGGTCCTTGCTTTAACCTTGCTACCTAGCTCCCTGCAGTTATTTTTTAGGAAACTCTAGCTCCCGCTGACTCTGTCATTAGTGCCAATATGCACCATGACTGTGGGATCAGACTCAAATCCCTCTAACAATGCATCAATAGGCTCCACAATATACCTAACACAAGCCCCAGGAAGACAGCAAACCATTCTATTTAAGTGATCTGGAAGACAAATTACCCTATCAACTTTCCTAATAATAATGTTTCCTACAACCAACATCTATCTCGGCTCAGACATGTATGCTCCTTTTCCAGGACAGAAGGACTGTTCACTACATTTGGCAGAACAGCTCTATCTAACTTGACCATCCCTAAATCAATATCCCCAACATCTTAACTCAATCTGGCAAATATGTTGGGTTGTAGCAGTTTAGAACTGGCCTGCCGCTTATTCCTTCTTCCCCTTCTAACTGTGACTTAGCTACTTTCCTGGGTCTCCCCATCTGAATCCCTTCCATTCCCACTGCTAGAACCATGACCAACTCGCTCAGTCATAGAAATTTCTCTTTCAAGTGCCTGAATATCACGCAGTGCTGCAATTCACTCCTCCACAACTCTAAAACAAATGCAAAAAAGATATGATCCCAAAGTGGCTGCTCTAGTGTTGCAAACATACGGCAATTTGTACACTGAGTGTAGGAGAATATTTTAAAAAGTTTAACTTAAAAATATAAAAGGTTTATATTCATGCTTTTTTACTCTAACCCCTTAGTTCTTAGAGGTCAATTTATCAAGCTCAGTGCGGATGCTTCAAGCTCGCCGGAAACAGAAGACACACATTGATTGGAGTAGCCGTGTTAGTCCAGAGATTTAGGAGTAAATCCTATAACATTAAAGGGCATATTCATGTATATCTGCAAATGTGGTATAGAGTACATAATACATTGCACTGCATATGAAGTGGGATGTTATATTGGAGAAACAAGCCAAAAACTGCACCTTCGGATGAACTTACACAGACACTCAATCAAAAACCACTACAAAACAAAATACTGTACCCTTGTTGGTCACCATTTCACCCAACCTGACCACTCCATCCAAAACCTCAAAATCAAGATTCTCAGAGGCAACTTCAAAAACACCATAGAAAGAAAAACCTTTGAAATGAAAATGATAATGCACTTCAACTTGCTAAATTCTGTACTAAATGTGGACTCTGGGTTCTTAACCCATTATCAGTTTTTTTTGTAATGTACTTTCATATACTGTAGTCAATTACATTGTATATTCCACACTCTCTATGCATAGGTATGCAGGTAAGCCTATGTCGACACTTTTGTAATTATTATTTTTCCTCTTTTTCTTTCTTTCATTCCTTTCTCCTTTTTTGACTATCTTATATTTCCTTGTATACCTAATTTCACATCTTTATACATATTGATTCTATATTGATATATAACTATGTCAGTATATGCTTTGTGTATAACCATATATTTCCCCTGTCTGTTATCCTTTATTGACACTGTGTGCCTCTGTCTCCTAAACCCCATCATGATTTTTACGACATCCCCTCCTCAGATCAAACTTATTACAATAAACTGGAAAAGGATCCCATCCAGGAATACACTTTGCAACTTAGAAAACTAATAAAAAAACATTCCCTAAAAACACACAACATAAACTGGACAAACTGGTGCCTTTTAACTCTAGCATAGGGACATTCTACAAGCTCCCAAAAATCCACAACCAGGGAACCCAGGGAGACCATTAATAACTGGCAGGGACACACTGAGAATATTCTTAAGCCCTTAGTTATGAACACCACTAGCTTTATAAAAGACACCAGTGATTTTCTTAACAAAATCAGCCAGATAACAGAATTGCCAGAGGATACTATACTTGTGACAATGGATGTGGAATCCCTGTACAGCAATATTCCACTTAAAGATGGTATTGATGCCTGCTTAAACTTTCTTTCATCAGACAGCTCTAACAAGACATATAGTGCTTCTACAGTCAGTAAACTTACAGAATTTATACTCACCCACAATTATTTCATCTTCCATAACTCCATCTATTTACAAAACATGGGAACAGCCATGAGCACCACAATTGCACCAAATTATGCAAACCTCTTAATGGCTGACTTAGAACAGAGATTCCTAGCTACTCACCCTCACAAATCCTTCAAACACTTTCGCTACATAGATGATATTTTCATTATATGGACAGAAGGAGAAAAAACCTAGAACATTTTCATATATCAATTTAATCTATTTCATGCATCAATCAAGCTTAAAATGGACTTTTCTAGCGACTGTGTCAGTTTCCTGGATACAACAATATCCATCACAAATGGAAAATTACACTCATCTGTATACAGGAAACCAACAGATAGATTCAGCTACCTTCACAGCTCCAGCTCCCACCCCAATCACATTAAAAAATCTATAATCTATAGTCAGGCCACCAGATATCACAGAATTTGCTCAGACACCAAGGACCGTGACAAACACCTCATCACACTGTCCCAATAATTCAGAGAAAAAGGTAACAAAAGAAGGGTTATAAACAAACAAATTAACTCTGCCCTCAATACCTATGTGAACATTTGCTACAATACAAGGAGAAGAAAAACATATTGTGTATCTCACTAGTAGTCAAAAATAACCCTGCTGTAGACGGAATACGAAAAATCATAAAAGACTTACATCCACTACTCTTAGAGGATCCCACACTCATATAACCTGTTAGACCTCATTTTCTAAGCAGACTATAAAGTGGTTAGTTATGGGAAGAATATAATGGTGTAGGTGTATAAAGATGTCAGGTTCAGTTCCGTAACAAAGTAATAGGTTTAGGAGGAGGGGAGAGAGGAAAAAAAAAGGGGGGAGGGGTGGGGGAGTATGTTATGACGTGGAATGGGTGATACCCAAGGTTATCATTCTGGGTATATTTCATTCCAGGGTGCCCATGTTTCAAAGTAAAAGTCAACTCTATCATGGAGCTTGTGTGGGTGTAACTCCATACGTCTTATGTACTGCACTATGTAGATGATGCTGGATAAAGGTGGGGGGTTTCTATTTTTCCACACCCTAGCTATTGCTATCTTTGTGGCCATAAGTAGATAGATACTGTGATCCTTTTGGGGACGTGTTAATTTCGGTATGTTCATATGGAGGAGATAGATTACTAGAATATGAGGTATTTTGATCTGCATCTGATTGAGGACTGCGGATAGTTCTAACCATAATGGTTGTATCTTGGGACAGAACCACCATACATGAGAGGTGGTGCCTACACATCCGCAGTCTCTCCAACACAGAGGGGAGTGAGCCCCGTGAATTTTATGCAAGGTGTTAGGGACCAAATGCCATCTGACTAAAATCTTATAGTGAAGTTCCCACGGGGGGGAAGAGTGTAGAAGTCTTTTGGTAAGAACAATTTCTCTATCCTAAATATCTGCATCAGCTGTGAAGACCAAATCTCATTCCCAAGAAAAAAATTGTGCTATTTTTTGGGCACAGTAGGGTTCTAGAGCTAAGTTGTAATGATATGACAGAGCCCTTTTGACTAAAGGAGCTTGAAGCCACTTTTGTTCCCATTTTGTGAGACCTCTAAGCTTATGTTTAGGATAACCCCAGGACCTTAAGAGGGAGCTAAGGTGATAGGCTTCAAATTGTGATTTGGGAGGGATATGCAACTTCTGACATAGCTGAGGATGTGCTATCCATACAGTATGCTAGTAAAAGTCAGTAACACGGGTGGACAGGTGATACTGCCAGGCTTCCATGTGAGAGTCTGTTAGACATATGAGTGTGCTAGCTAAGGTGAGGGCAAGGGAGGGATGGGGAGCAATCCCAGGATGGTGTCTAACCTGGTCCCAAAACCGGAGAGTATTCTGTAAGATAGGATGTGTAATACCTAGGCTTTTCCTATGATGTGCAGGTATCCAAGGAAGATCTGCAAGATGTAAGCCTGGGGGGAGGAGCGGGTTCTCAATTCCATGCCAGCATGGAATTTGTTGCTGTGTGTTCCAGCTGGATAAATGGGAGAGTCGGGCAGCATTGTAGTAGAGAAGAACGCTGGGAAGCGCTAAACCTCCCTTTTCGGATTTGTCTTTGTAGGGTCCGTCTAGATGTTCTGGGACATTTGCCTCTCCAAATATAATCAGATATCATACTCTGAAATTTATTAAGCGTTGACCTGGGGATATTAAGAGGGATACATCTAAAAGGTAAACTAATTTGGGTAGAAAGGACATTTTGATAGTGGCAATTCTTCCCGTCCAAAATATCTCTTTGAACTCCCAGGAGGTCAGTAGTTTTCTATATTCTGGTGATCTGTCTGAAGTTTTTAGAGATCATGAGGGATGGGTCTGCACTTAAGTGTATCCCTAGTATTTTGATAGATTGGGATTTCCAAATTAATTTATATAGGTGTTGTAGATGAACCAGCTCCCTGGGGAGAACGTTAATATGGAGGGCTTCGTTTTGGAGAGGTTGAGTTTATAGTAGGACAGTGAACCGAAATTATCAAGAAGGCTAAAAACTGAAGGGATAGAAGTAGCTGGGGAAGTTAGAAGGAGGGTTATGTCATCAGCGTACAAAGTGATTTTATGATGTGAGTTTCCTGACTGAAGGCGGAAGATTGCCTGCGCTATCCGTTCTATTGTAAGGGTGAACAGGAGTTTGCCCTTACAAGAGCGGGCAACCCTGCCTGGTGCCATTGGTTATTTCAAAGGAAGTAGATTGAAAACCCACTCCTCTCACCCTCGCTGTTGGGGAAGTATATAAGGCCCGAACCGCTGTTATGAACTGTCCGGGAAGATTGAAAGCCTTCATAGTTTCCCAAAAATAATCCCATCTCACCCTGTCAAAGGCTTTTTCAGCATCGAGGGACAGGGCAAGAAGTGGGGTACATCTATAAGCAAACATCGAAAGAATATTTAGAATGCATCTGGTGGCATCAGGTCCTTCCCTATGGGGAATGAAGCCTACTTGCTTTGGGTGAACTAAGGAAGAAATAACTATGGAGAGTCTGGTGGCCATGATTTTAGAGTAAGACATGGTGTCTAAATTGATAAGCGAAATGTGGCCATAACTACCACATGCCTCTGGGTTTTTCCCTGGTTTTAGGATCATAACTATAGTGGCCTCTAAAAATTCTGTTCGGAAAGAGCCCACTTCATTGAACATTCGGCATAGAACTGGAGCAATAAGGGGGAGGGCAGTTTTATAGAAGCTGCTGATAAAGCCGTCAGGGCAAGGAGATTTACCTAATTTCAAGATTTTAATGCTCTTCTGGACTTCTTCTAGGGAGATTGGGGCATTAAGCACAGCATGATCATCGAAAGGTAATTGGGGTAGGTTGAGGGTATCTAGATATGTACGAACTTCTTCTGTCACAAGGGGAGTGTCATAAAAATTAGTTCCTATATTGTATAGGGTATGGTAGAATGATTTAAATGCATCTCCAATATCTTTGGGGGAGGATACTTGAGTATGGTCAGATATTCTAATAGAGGATATTTTTGATTGCGCTGTGCGGTGTCTTAACTTGGCGGCTAATAAGGAGGAGGCTTTATAGCCTTTACAATAGAAGATCTGTTTAAATCTCTCTAGTGTGGACTGAACTTTCTAGAATTATGGGTTTTTAATTTGCTTTGTAAGAGCTGCAATTTTGTCTTTTAATTTGTCTAAATAGGATGTATTTAGTTGGTGATGTAGCAATCTCAGTTGGGTAGCGAGTACAGATAGAGGAGAGCCCTGTTTTTGCGGGCAATCACTTCTTTCTTAATAAAGTGTACTGTAAGGTAGGCCTTCAGAGATGCCCAAAGAAACTCAACTGAGGTTTGCATATTATCATTAAAGCGGAGAAACTCTGATATAATCTCCTGAAGTATGCGCTTGCCAATAGGGTTCTTGACTAGCCAATCGTTAAGGCGCCGGGGGGGGGGAGTAAAATTAGATAGATGTGGACCCAGTGACAGTGTTAGTGAATCATGGTCTGACCACAAGACCAAAGATATTTTAGTATAAGTTATATGGTTGAGGGCTCGATAGCTTGTGAAAAAATAGTCAATACGCTTATGGGATCTATGAGGGCAGGAGTAGAAAGTAAAGTCCCTATCTTTAGGATGAAATGATCTCCAAACATCATATAAATCATACTGGTGAATCAACTTCTGGAAAGCATCTGATGAGGAATGGGAAGATCTGTCTGATGAGGAAATCTTTGGTCCTAATCTATCATATGTAGAGACCCATATTAAGTTGAAGTCACCTCCCAGTATTAGTTCCCCCTGCTTCACAGCCGATACCAACCTCAGCAATGTCCTAAGGAACTGGATCTGTTTTGAATTGGGGGTGTACACATTTACTAGAGTTAATAGAGTGTCATTCAGTTTGCAGATAAAAATATTAAAACGGGCTTGAGGGTCGCATTCCGTATAAATGGGCTCATATTTGACCTTGGCACTAATAAATATGGCTACTCCTCTGGCTTTAGACTGAAAAGAGGCCTCAATGAATGTAGGAATTTTTTTATACGTTCGTTTTAAATCTGGGAGGAGAGCCAATGGGTCTCCTGAAGGAAAGCTATATCTACCCTGGCCTTCTGTAGGAGGTTCAAAAGCAAGCTACGCTTTGTGGGCAAATTAAGGCCCTGAGTGTTTAACATCATGAGCCGGAGGTCAGACATTCTGAGGCAAGGGAGGAGGAGGAGGAGGAAGCGAGGTAAAAAGAAAAAAAAAAGGGAGGGGGGAAATAAATAAATTTAATAACAGTTGCATCTACACTTAGTGTGTGATAAAAAATAATGGTTAGCAAAGAGAAATGTTGTTGAGGGAGAGTTTAGCAGACAAGAGCTGCTCTTAGATAAAGGGAATTATATGGGGGGAGGAGGTGAAATTGTGTAAGATGGCTTCACAGAAAGCCAACAATTGTAATGTTTAATGGAATGGAGAGGCTGGTATGAGTATGTTAAGGAAGAGATTTGTGAGTATAATTAAGGAAAGAGTCGTTGGTTGGTGGGGAAATCTCAAGTTGGGTTGAGAAATGGTTAGGCACTAGATAACGAGAGAGATAGGTAAGTTTGGGTTATGGTTTCTCAACAGGTATACTAAATAAGGGATAGGGGTACCCGATAAGGAGAGGAGTAATACTCTCCCTGGGTGTAAAGGGAATTAGTAAGAAAATTATGTGTAGTTGAAATAAGGTGGGCTATAAGGGTAAATGGATATGAAAGTCACTTGGGAATGAGGATTATAGAGCGCATGGCAGTCAATATCAATGATACAGGGTCAGGTTTAAAGGGCAAAAGATGTTTTAGTTATATACGGGACTGAGGGTATGTTACTTAATGTGCCTTCTAACAAATGTTCAGGAGCATAACTGACTATATCAATACCAAGGTGTAGTTTTCATTAGGAGGATCGAATGAAGGTAGTAGATGCTGAGATCTCAAGGCCGATATGAGTAAAGGATGGGGGCGGATATAACTAAAGCCATTAACCCAAAACTGTTAACTTATGGCATATAACTATATGGTACCCCTTGGTAGAGATATGTTAGTATACACGAGTATGTGGCCACCCTGGGGAGTAGAAACTTAAACCTTAAAAACCTAAAGCAAAAGGAATGTAGGTTATGCATATAAGTCCAAAACACAACAATATAATACAAGAACATATGAATCCTATTCATGGAGATAACAAGAGGGTTCCCAGCTGGGAGAGGCATTAACGTGAGATCAGATAATCGTATCACATGAGCTAACGGGTTAATTTCTAACACAAATATAAATTGTGAAAGGGGGTAAATTTGGTGCGTTCCATTAGTTATTGTGATTTCAGAAGAACAAGATCCCTTAACTCTGCCATAAGGGTTGGAATATAATGTTTGAATAGAATAACTGCATCATGAAAATCCAAAGGCCCTGTCAAATGCTTTCTCAGCATCTAATGACAGGACCACCATGGGCATCCGTCTCCTCCTAGCTTCAGAAAAAATATTTAATAGTTTTCTCGTATTATCTGCCCCTCCCACACCTTCAGTAAAATCCCCTATGTGTAACAGATCTGAAAGGACAGAACTAAGTCTATTCGCTCAAATTTTAGAAAATAATTTAATATCTATATTTAATAAAGAAATAAGTCTGTAATTACTGCATTGGCTATGATTTTTGCCAAAAAAAGCATTATTTGGAATATTTTATAAAAAGTCAAAGTGACGCCATCGGGGTCAGGTGCTTTATTGTGTAAACAGGGCCAATTGCATTTCACCTATTTCTGCATTAATAGTGGGTAAACTCAATTTATTTTAAGAAGATTGATTTATTCCAATTTAAGCGTCACTTGTAGCCTGTTGGAAGGCTAAATTATATAACTTCTCATAATATTTGGCAAAAGCATCTCCTATCTGTTTGGTCAAATAGACCATCCTTCCCCCAATCTCTATACCTAAGATTCAGGATTTGGCAGCTCTCCCTCTAAGATTATTAGCCAAAATGGTTAACTTCTTATTCCCTTGAAAATACAAAAATTGTTTAAACTTTTGAACAGCTGTTGTTGCCCTTCCAAATTCCTTCTTTTTAATCCTGTTTCTAAGAGTTTCAATCTCTGAGGTCAAAGCATCTGAAGGATTAGATTTATTCAAATTTCTATTTGATGCAAAGTACTAACCATTTTCCCTAGCGGGGCCCATTGAGCCTGTTTTTAATGTTTTTGAATACACAGCCCCCAAACATAGGCCTTTGAAGTTGCCCACATAGTCTGTCTTGAAACAGAAGATTTGGCATTCATGAATATAAATTTGTCAATGGAGGACAAGGCTGTGAATTCTGGATTAGTCCACAAAAGGTGAGCAAACTTTCATACGGGATGGCTACTAACTTGGAATGTCATGGTCATAGGGAGACAGTCATGATCAGACCATGGGGCCTATTTATTAAAGGTCTTGCGGACCTGATCCGACAGTACGGATCAGGCCCGCAAGACCTCGCTGAATGCGGAGAGCAATATGCTCTCCGTATTCAGCATTGCACCAGCAGCTCACAAGAGCTGCTGGTGCAACGCCGCCCCCTGCAGACTCGCGGCCAATCGGCCGCCAGCAGGGAGGTGTCAATCAACCCGATTGTACTCAATCGGGTTGATTTCCGGCAATTCCTGTCCGCCTGCTCAGAGCAGGTGGACAGGGTTATGAAGCAGCGGTCTTTGACCTCTGCTTCATAACTGCTGTTTCTGGCCAGTCTGAAGACTCGCCAGAGACACGGGCCCACAAGCTCCGTTTGGAGCTTGATAAATGGGCCCCCATGACTCTATTAATATACCAAGAATCAGTAAAAAAAAGTAGTCCAGCCTAGAGTAAGTATATATGGTCTAGAGAAAAAAGTGTAATCTTTCTTACGTGTGGTAGGCTCGCCAGATATTAAACAGATTGCAATGGGCAATCAAATCTCTGACATAGTAGTGTACATATGTAATAATGTAGGATGTTATAATCTTTTATCTAGATTAGGGTCCCAAATCATAATAAAATCTCCCCCTAAGATCAATGTACCAAGTTTAAACTTTTTCTAATTGCACTAAGAGTTCTTAAAAAAATTAGGCCTAGATTTGGAGTTTGGCGGTAGCCGTGAAAACCAGCGTTAGAGGCTCCTAACGCTGGTTTTAGGCTACCGCCGGTATTTGGAGTCAGTCAAAAAAGGGTCTAACGCTCACTTTTCAGCCGCGACTTTTCCATACCGCAGATCCCCTTACGTCAATTGAGTATCCTATCTTTTCAATGGGATCTTTCTAACTCCGGTATTTAGAGTCGTGTCTGAAGTGAGCGTTAGAAATCTAACGACAAAACTCAAGCCGCAGAAAAAAGTCAGTAGTTAAGAGCTTTCTGGGCTAACGCCGGTTCATAAAGCTCTTAACTACTGTGCTCTAAAGTACACTAACGCCCATAAACTACCTATGTACCCCTAAACCGAGGCCCCCCCACATTGCCAACACTCGATTAAATTTTTTTAACCCCTAATCTGCCGACCGCCACCTACGTTATCCTTATGTACCCCTAATCTGCTGCCCCTAACACCGCCGACCCCTATATTATATTTATTAACCCCTAATCTGCCCCCACAACGTCGCCGCCAGCTATCTACACTTATTAACCCCTAATCTGCCGTCCGCACGCCGCCACCAGCTACATTATAGCTATGCACCCCTAATCTGCTGCCCTAACATCGCCGACCCCTATATTATATTTATTAACCCCTAACTTGACCCCCACAACGTCGCCGCCACCTACCTACAATAATTAACCCCTAATCTGCCGACCGCAAAGAGCCGCCACCTACATTATAGCTATGTACCCCTAATCTGCTGCCCCTAACACCGCCGACCCCTATATTATATTTATTAACCCCTAATCTGCCCTCCCTAACATCGCCGACACCTAACTTCAATTATTAACCCCTAATCTGCCGACCGAATCTCGCCGCTATTCTAATAAATGTATTAACCCCTAAAGCTAAGTCTAACCCTAACAATAACACCCCCCTAAGTTAAATATAATTTAAATCTAACGAAATTAATTAACTCTTATTAAATAAATTATTCCTATTTAAAGCTAAATACTTACCTGTAAAATAAACCTTAATATAGCTACAATATAAATTATAATTATATTATAGCTATTTTAGGATTTATATTTATTTTACAGGTAACTTTGTATTTATTTTAACCAGGTACAATAGCTATTAAATAGTTAAGAACTATTTAATAGCTACCTAGTTAAAATAATTACAAAATTACCTGTAAAATAAATCCTAACCTAAGTTACAATTAAACCTAACACTACACTATCAATAAATTAATTAAATAAAATACCTACAATTACCTACAATTAAACCTAACACTACACTATCAATAAATTAATTAAATAAAATACCTACAATTACCTACAATTAAACCTAACACTACACTATCAATAAATTAATTAAATACAATATCTACAAATAAATACAATGAAATAAACTAACTAAAGTACAAAAAATAAAAAAGAACTAAGTTACAAAAAATAAAAAAATATTTACAAACATAAGAAAAATATTACAACAATTTTAAACTAATTACACCTACTCTAAGCCCCCTAATAAAATAACAAAGCCCCCCTCCAAAAAAAAACGCCCTACTCTATTCTAAATTACAAAAGTTCAAAGCTCTTTTACCTTACCAGCCCTGAACAGGGCCCTTTGCGGGGCATGCCCCAAGAAATTCAGCTCTTTTTCCTGTAAAAAAACACATACAATACCCCCCCCAACATTACAACCCACCACCCACATACCCCTAATCTAACCCAAACCCCCCTTAAATAAACCTAACACTAAGCCCCTGAAGATCTTCCTACCTTGTCTTCACCATGCCAGGTATGACCGATCCGTCCTGGCTCCGATATCTTCATCTAAGCCCAAGTGGGGGCTAGACATCCATCATCCGACGGCTGAAGAAGTCCAGAAGAGGCTCCAAAGTCTTTATCCTATCCGGGAAGAAGAGTAGATCTGGACCGGCAACCATCTTCTTCCAAGCGGCATCTTCTATCTTCATCCGATGAGGACCGGCTCCATCTTGAAGACCTCCACCGCTGACCCATCTTCTTCCGACGACGACTTCCCGACGAATGACGGTTCCTTTAAGGGACGTCATCCAAGATGGCGTCCCTCGAATTCCGATTGGCTGATCGGAATTAAGGTAGGAAAATTCTGATTGGCTGATGGAATCAGCCAATCAGAATCAAGTTCAATCCGATTGGCTGATCCGATCAGCCAATCAGATTGAGCTTGCATTCTATTGGCTGATCGGAACAGCCAATAGAATTACAGGTAATTTTGTAATTATTTTAACTATTTTAGCTATTAAATAGTTCTTAACTATTTAATAGCTATTGTACCTGGTTAAAATACTGTAAATACAAAGTTACCTGTAAAATAAATATAAATCCTAAAATAGCTATAATATAATTATAATTTATATTGTAGCTATATTAGGATTTATTTTACAGGTAAGTATTTAGCTTTAAATAGGAATAATTTATTTAATAAGAGTTAATTAATATTGTTAGATTTAAATTATATTTAACTTAGGGGGGTGTTAGTATTAGGGTTAGACTTAGCTTTAGGGGTTAATACATTTATTAGAATAGCGGTGAGCTCCAGTCGGCAGATTAGGGGTTAATGTTTGAAGTTAGATGTCGGCGATGTTAGGGAGGGCAGATTAGGGGTTAATACTATTTATTATAGGGTTAGTGAGGCGGATTAGGGGTTAATAACTTTTTTATAATAGCGGTGCGGTCCGTTCGGAAGATTAGGGGTTAATAAGTGTAGGCAGGTGGAGGCGACGTTGTGGGGGGCAGATTAGGGGTTAATAAATATAATATAGGGGTCGGCGATGTTAGGGCAGCAGATTAGGGGTACATAGGGATAATGTAAGTAGCGGCGGTTTACGGAGCGGCAGATTAGGGGTTAATAATAATATGCAGGGGTCAGCGATAATGGGGACGGCAGATTAGGGGTTAATAAGTGTAAGGTTAGGGGTGTTTAGACTCGGGGTACATGTTAGAGTGTTAGGTGCAGACGTAGGAAGTGTTTCCCCATAGCAAACAATGGGGCTGCGTTAGGAGCTGAACGCGGCTTTTTTGCAGGTGTTGGGTTTTTTTTTCAGCTCAAACAGCCCCATTGTTTTCTATGGGGGAATCGTGCACGAGCACGTTTTTGAGGCTGGCCGCGTCCGTAAGCAACTCTGGTATCGAGAGTTGCAGTGGCGTTAAATATGCTCTACGCTCCTTTTTTGGAGCCTAACGCAGCCATTCTGTGGACTCTCAATACCAGAGTTATTTTAAAGGTGCGGCCAGAAAAAAGCCAGCGTTAGCTACGCGGGTCGTTACCGACAAAACTCTAAATCTAGCCGTTATATTGGTGCAGATTAGGGGCATACAATTTTACCAAGGGGGGGAGAGGGGAAATCACACCTAGGAAGTACACTAGTTGCTTTGTTTCATCTCCTTGCTATTTACTTTTATACTTCTTTTGTATACTTTTTATAAAACTTGAAAGTCCACTCAGTGATATTTCACGGTCTAAGGAATCCTTCAGTATAAGCCAAATTTTCTCAAAAGTGGCACCATACACCACCTCTCAGGGAGTTTTATGTAAGACATTAAGAGATCCTAAACCTCTTTCTCGCAACATAACAAGTGAGTGGTTATGGTAAGGGGGGACTGGGATGTTAAAGCCATAAAAACATATGTATGCTACCAATCTCCACCTAGAGAATAAAAAATGTTAAAGGGACAGGAAACCCATTTTTTTTGTTTCATGATTCAGATAGGGCATACAATTTAAAACAAATTTGCATTTTACTTTAATTTTATAATTTGCTTAATTCTTTGTTGAAAAGCATTGCTAGGTAGGAACAGCACCTGGGTGCTATTTGCTGATTGGTGGCTGCAAATTTTATATGTACAGCCACAAATAAGCAAATAGCACTCAGGTGCTATACAGTACTCAACATAAACAGGGAAAGAAATTTAAGCCCAGCTCAAATCCGTATGTAAAAATGAAGGAAACTTTATTAAGTAGGCTTAAAAAAACATACAAAATAGACACATGCTGAACACATGCAAACAACTCCATAGCACCCAGCTGTGTTGGCCTGAGCGCAATGGTGTTGTTTACATGTGTTCAACATGTGTCTATTTTATATGTTTTATAAGCCTACTTAATAAAGTTTCCTTTATTTTTACCTACGGATTTGAGCCGTGCTGAAATTTGTTTCCCTGTTTATGTTGAGCTTTCATCAAATTTCATAGGGCTCTTGCAGGTTTCTAGGAGGTTCCTGCACTGCCAATGAGGCTATCTCTGGTCCAGGAGAAATGGGTCTTGTCAGGATTCATGTCGGTCTGAATAAGACATAGAAGGAGTGGAAGATATCGGCTTTACAGACCCCTATCCACTAAATTGTGAGTTGTGGGTCACCACATTATCTCTTCTTATGCTGTGCCTTTGTACCTGACCACTGAAATACTACAAGATTTATAACATGATGTGTACCTGATGTGTGTGTGATTATACAGCTCCTCCGTGAGTACCTCAGAACATTTCCATATTCTTTTCTTCAGGCTATACAGTACTATTTATAATATTTAACTTCCCTGAAAATGGTTATGATATTAAAAATTATATTAAACACAATCATAAAAACTGGGAAGAACCACAGTAAAGAATATCAGAAGATCAGCTTGTGGAATGTGAGAGTCTCTCAAAGTCTTCTAGAGACCTCAGGTAAAGTCCAGTCATAGAAGTGGGAGGACGATGTTGGAAGCCGCTGCTTTTCTTATGTACCAGGCCACACTGAGGAAGATGATTCCACTCTGGAGCTGAGGATCTAAGTGGATCTGATTTCTCAGAAAAAGATTCAGAAGGTGGGGTTGGAGTAAGGTCCCAAGAGGCAAGCATTTCCATCCCATTGATTGCGGAGATAACTGTTTAAAACAATCTATCCACATCGATGATGAGCTTGGTGGATTAATTCCACCGGTACTTAATACAATGAGTTCAATGACATTTTGGTGCTATTAAAACATTTCCTCTTCTGTAGCATAAATTTTGAAAAATCTGGGAAAGTGCTGATTGCTTTAAAATTATCAGATAAAGTCAGATTATTAACAAAAGCCCTTAAGATCTTTTCTTTGTGAGTAAAATAATTTATCCTAGCAATTACATCTCTAGGTTTATCAATAAGTACATTTCTTGATCTTGGAACACAATGTACTCTGTCAAGAAATTTGGCTTCAGTGGGGAGGATAATAGCAGCCGACAGAGTTCTGTGACATATGCCTTTAGGTCATATGAGGTTATTTCTTCCGGGATTCCTCTTAATTTAAAGTTTTTGCAATGAGATCTGTCCTCCATATCTGCCAGTTTATCTTCTAAATCAGAGATTTGATCTGCTACATTTTGGGAATAGCTTAGTAAATTAGCATTATCCAAAGCTAGATACTCATGTTTTTCTTTCCTTGCCAATAACAGCAATATCTCTTCTAAGCTCAGCTGCAGACTCTTTTATAGCTTTGATCCAAAGCATTCATATGTTGGGTAAGAGTCTCTACATTATCAGAGGCTAGTGACCCCTTCATCAGTCTATGAGTTGACTGGTCAATCCGCAGTTGAGATTCAGGTAGATCTAATATTGGAGAAAAACCTTCTAAGGAGGCTGGGCTTCCAGCAGGTGATTTGTCTTTAAAGTGATCTGCTACTGTCTCCTTCATGTAAGTAGTTGTCTTAGCATTTTTATTGAGAGACTGCAACCTACTTATAAAACATATACTATAAAGCAGCTCACTCAAAGTAATCAGTGAATAAGTGTAATTACAAATTCTGACTTCAGAGCAATTACAAATATTCTCTCAGTAGTTGTTATGACTCCAGGTTGCCATGACACTGTTATGAAACTAGTTTGCTTTGTTTTGCATCATTCTCGATGCATTCTGTGATGCCTCATGCTGGTTTTCCTGCATCGCATCATTTTCAACGCATCATTTCATCTTTGGCGCACTTTTTCCTTTAAATGCCACAGTTTCTCTCTCTCATTGCCCTAGTATTGAGTGTATCTCGTGGGTGTGCCTTAAACTATATTTTTGGATATCGTATTCTGGCTTGTGACCTGGATCATTTTTTTTACCATTCTTCTGCCTGCTGATTCCACTGTGTTTGTTGCCTCATTGGTTCTGACCTTAGATTTCACTGACTAAGCATTTGGACTCTGATTATGTTTCCTGTGACTGTTTGGTTTGATCCCTGGCTTGTCGACACTGCTTTGACTTCCCCGGTCACTTCCTGGTATTTAGCTCCCTGCTATTCTCCTGATACTAGACATCCTTCTCCTGGGTCCTTCCGCTACTATCCCAAAGATTTTTTCGTTATCACTCCACTTGATGCTGGGATAACAAGACTACTGGCCAGGATTAGTTTGATAGCAAAATATCTGAAGGATTCTAACAGTAGTAGATTCATTGAAATCATTCCTCTCAGTAATAGACTTCCCTAGGTGGTGGAGTTGTAGGGATTTAGCAAATCATATCATCTCTCTCTCTTCCCAGCAGATTTAATCAGTCTTCCCTATGGCATTAAAAGGGATGTACCAACTAGAAGAGGCAGTAGGATAATGAAATCAGGATAATACCCATATAGGGAGCCCAGAGAGATTCACACCAGAAGATACTTAGTACAAGTAGTGCGTATACTTATCAAGGGCTCTTGCACTAATTTATATGTGTCCCAAAAATCAGTAAGTATTCTTCCTCAGCACAAGTATCATCCAGTGGATATTGGTCTGAAGTCACAAGTAGCATTAATATTAGGAAATCAGTCCCTTAATCTTTTAGCAAAATTCTGGCTGCTACCTCGTGTAGATGATTAGGCCATATGAATATGGATGACCATACTGTAGGCAGTCTCCGGATAGGCCCAGCTACTGAATATTCAGCTTTGTTACACCTCACATCTGAGAGCCTAGGCTGACTGCATTGAACCCCTATCACTCTTCTCGTATAATAAACAGGAGAGTTAAGATGCTGGATAATAGATTGTAGGGTAAATATGTCCCAGATGGGGTGTATTTAAATACCTTAATAGCAGTCAGTCTGGAAGTCGTAGCATTCCCAAAATGGTGGCTTCTTCCACTGCAAGTCTACTTTGATGAGTCTCTGGAGGCTGTCTATTTTCCTGCAGCAATCTTCTGCTCCACAAGGTACAGCTCTCTGCAGACCAGCTTTAGGTTCTCTCAACCTGGTCAACCGCTTGGTCCAGCTACTGCCTCTGGCACAATATACTCACAATCAGAGCAGGAATCTCTTTTTGGGCTTTCTACATATATAGCCCACTACACCGGTAGTTGAGGGATTTCACAGAAGACCACACTTGCCAAATTATATATTATGCTGGTAGTGAAATGGAACAAACACGTCTGCTGTCGACAGGATTTGAAGACTTTATCTAGGAAATTAAAATACCAGAATAACATAAATGAAGGGGATTGTAGAGCCCTTGAAACCCTATAGAACGATCAGATTTGGTTATTAGTTAAGCAGACTAGGGAGAGTGGCATAGTCCTACAGGACCCCTCAGACTATGTTCTAGAAGCCCGTAGGATTCTAGACAATAAAGAATATTATAGAACTTTAATTACAGATCCTACTTCCACCTTTTTAACCTCCCTTAAGGAATTGGTGTTTAATGAAGGGATACTCAACAAGCAGGAAATAAAATATATTTTGCCCACAAAACCAAATACAGCTTTTTATTACAGCCTTCCCAAAATACATAAGAATACCACTAACCCTCCTGGTCCTGGACACCCCATCATAGCGGGAATAGGCAGCCTCACAGATACCCTTTCAGCATATATTGATACCTTTTTGCAAAAACATGTTGTCACACTACCCTCTTATATTAGGGACTCTTCAGACCTACTTAGTAAATTGTCTACTATTAGAGTAACCAAAGAAAGTCTCTGGATTTCATGTGACATGGGAGTACTTTACTCCAATATTGCCCACAATTTAGGCTTAAAAGTGGTAGCTTCTTATTTAGTACAAGATATTAACATGCCTCCCAAACAACAAGAATATTTGCTTGAACTTTATACTAACACACAACTATTTTTTTTTTTTTGGCAATTATTATTTACAAATCAAGGGAATGGCGATGGGAATCAGGTTTGTCCCAAGTTAGGCAAATTTATTCATGGGAGAATTCGAACATCATCATATTTATTCATCCCCTCTTAGGGCAAGCCTGGTGTTCTATGACTCGTACATTGATTATCTTATTTTTATTTTTGAGGGTAGATCAATGGCTGATGACTTTGTAAATTACTTAAATAATAACCAATTTGGAATTAGTTTTTCTTCCAAGGTTAGTTCCTCTTCCATAGAGTTTTTTGGATTTGGAACTCTCTTTTGAACACAATGGCCAAATTTCCTCCAAGATTTTCTTTAAGAAAGTTGATTCAAACAGCTTGTTGAATTATAGAAGTAATCATTACGACAAGTGGAAGTTAAATATACCATATATCCAATTAAAAAGGATTAGGAGGAACTGAACATCTCTAGAATTCTATGACACCCAGGCTTCTACCTTGAAACAAAGATTTTTAGATCAAGGTTATCCTCTCAAACTAATAGATGACTGCTACCAAAAAGAGAGGTTGGAAAAAAGAGAGGGCTATTTTTGTACACACAAAGATAAGAATTTGAATAAAGATAACTTTGACAAAAAACAACCTTTATTGGTAGTAGGTTATAGTAACCAATACAAGGCAATAAGAAAAGTGACCTCCAAACATTGGGGGATTCTATTACAAGATCCAATATTACCAAAAATGCATAGGACCCTCTCCTAGGATAGTTTATAGAAGGACCCCTATTCTTAAAAACAAACTGGCCCCCAGCAAAATAGTGAGGGATAAGCCAAAAACCACCAAGACCAAAAAGATGAATAACCATAAATTACTAGACAATTACTCCAAAGGAGTGTTTAAATGCAGTAAAAGATGATGTGGCCTCTGCAAATACATAGCTCAAGGAAGTACAGTTCCAATCCCAACATTCGAACATAACATACACAATTACTGATAGGCGGCTAGATTACGAGTTTTGCATTAGAGGCTATGTGGTGCTAACGAGCAGTTTTCTCTCACCGCTCACTTACATACAGCGCTGGTATTAGTTTTTACAAACCCGTCGTTAAAAGACAAGAAGTGAGCATTGAGCAAAATTTTGCTCATTACCGCACTCCAATACCAGCGCTGCTTAAGTCAGCGGTGAGATGGTCGTACGTGCTCATGCAGGATTTCCCCATAGGAATCAACGGGGAGAGCCGGCTGAGAAAACGTCTACCACCTGCAAAAAAAGAAGCATAAAACTGAGTAACGCAGCCCCATTGATTCCTATGGGGAAATAAAATTTATGTCTACACCTAACACCCTAACATGAACCCCGAGTCTAAACAACCCCAATCTTACACTTATTTACCCCTAATCTGCCGCCCCCCACATCTCCGACACCTGCACTATATTTATTAACCCCTAATCTGCCGCTCTGGACACCGCCGCCACCTACATTATACTTATGAACCCCTAATCTGCTGGCCCCAACATCGCCGCCACCTACATTATATTTATTAACCCCTAGTCTGTCTCCCCCAATGTCACCGCCGCCACCTACCTACACTTATTAACCCCTAATCTGTCTCCCCCAATGTCACCGCCGCCACCTACCTACACTTATTAACCCCTAATCTGCCGCCCCCAACGTCACCGCCATGATAATAAACATATTAACCCCTAAACCGCCGCACTCCCACCTCGCAAACATTAGTTAAATATTATTAACCCCTAATCTGCTGTCCCTAACATCGCCACCACTATACTAAATGTATTAACCCCTAAACCTAAATCTAACCCTAACCCTAACACCCCCTAACTTAAATATAATTTAAATAAGTCTAAATAAAATTCCTATCATTAACTACATTATTCCTATTTAAAACTAAATACTTACCTGTAAAATAAACCCTAAGGCCTAGATTTAGAGTTGGGCGGTAGCCGTGAAAACCAGCGTTAGAGGCTCCTAACGCTGGTTTTAGGCTACCTCCGGTATTTGGAGTCATTAAAAAAAGGGTCTAACGCTCACTTTTCAGCCGCAACATTTCCATACCGCAGATCCCCTTACGTAAACTGCGTATCCTATCTTTTCAATGGGATTTTTCTAACTCCGGTATTTAGAGTCGTGTCTGAAGTGAGCGTTAGACATCTAACGACAAAACTCCAGCCGCAGGAAAAAAGTCAGTAGTTAAGAGCTTTCTGGGCCAACGCCGGTTCATAAAGCTCTTAACTACTGTACTCTAAAGTACACTAACACCCATAAACTACCTATGTACCCCTAAACCGAGCTCCCCCCACATCGCCGCCACTCTATTAAATTTTTTTAACCCCTAATCTGCCGACCGCCACCTACCTTATACTTATGTACCCCTAATCTGCTGCCCCTAACACCGCCGACCCCTATATTATATTTATTAACCCCTAACCTGCCCCCCACAACGTCGCAGCCAGCTACCTACAATAATTAACCCCTAATCTGCCGACCGCAAAGCGCCGCCACCTACGTTATACTTATGTACCCCTAATCTGCTGCCCCTAACACTGCCAACCCCTATATTATATTTATTAACCCCTAATCTGCCCCCCTCAACGTCGCCTCCACCTGCCTACACTTATTAAGCCCTAATCTACCAACCGGACCGCACCGCTATTATTATAAAGTTATTAACCCCTAATCCGCCTCACTAACCCTATAATAAATAGTATTAACCCCTAATCTGCCCTCCCTAACATCGCCGACACCTAACTTCAATTATTAACCCCTAATCTGCCGACTGGAGCTCACCGCTATTCTAATAAATGTATTAACCCCTAAAGCTAAGTCTAACCCTAACACTAACACCCCCCTAAGTTAAATATAATTTTAATCTAACAAAATTAATTAACTCTTATTAAATAAATTATTCCTATTTAAAGCTAAATACTTACCTGTAAAATAAATCCTAATATAGCTACAATATAAATTATAATTATATTATAGCTATTTTTGGATTAATATTTAGTTTACAGGTAACTTTGTATTTATTTTAACCAGGTACAATAGCTATTAAATAGTTAAGAACTATTTAATAGCTAAAATAGTTAAAATAATTACAAAATTACCTGTAAAATAAATCCTAACCAAGTTACAATTAAACCTAACACTACACTATCAATAAATTAATTAAATAAAATACCTATAATTATCTACAATTAAACTTAACACTACACTATCAATAAATAAATTAAATACAATACCTACAAATAACTACAATGAAATAAGCTATCTAAAGTACAAAAAATAAAAAAGAACTAAGTTACAAAAAATTAAAAAATATTTACAAACATAAGAAAAATATTACAACATTTTTAAACTAATTACACCTACTCTAAGCCCCCTGAACGACGAATGACGGTTCCTTTAAATGACATCACCCAAGATGGCGTCCCTCGAATTCCGATTGGCTGATAGGATTCTATCAGCCAATCGGAATTAAGGTAGGAATATTCTGATTGGCTGATGGAATCAGCCAATCAGAATCAAGTTCAATCCGATTGGCTGATTGGATCAGCCAATCGGATTGAACTTGATTCTGATTGGCTGATGGAATCAGCCAATCAGAATATTCCTACCTTAATTCCGATTGGCTGATAGAATCCTATCAGCCAATCGGAATTCGAGGGACGCCATCTTGGGTGATGTCATTTAAAGGAACCGTCATTCGTCGTTCAGTCGTCGGCCAGGATGGATGTTCCGCGTCGGAGGTCTTCAGGATCCTGCCGCTCCGCTCCGGATGGATGACCATAGAAGATCCCGCTTGGATGAAGACTTCAATCGGATGGAAGACCTCTTCTGCCCCGCTTGGATGAAGACTTCAGCCGGATCATGGACCTCTTCAGCCCCCCGCTTGGGCTTGGATCAGGACATCGGAGGAGCTCTTCTGGATCGATCGGTGAACCTGGTATGGTGAAGATAAGGTAGGAAGATCTTCAGGGGCTTAGTGTTAGGTTTATTTAAGGGGGGTTTGGGTTAGATTAGGGGTATGTGGGTGGTGGGTTGTAATGTTGGGGGGGGGTATTGTATGGTTTTTTTTACAGGCAAAAGAGCTGAACTTCTTGGGGCATGCCCCGCAAAGAGCCCTGTTCAGGGCTGGTAAGGTAAAAGAGCTTTGAACTTTAGTAATTTAGAATAGGGTAGGGCATTTTTTTATTTTGGGGGGCTTTGTTATTTTATTAGGGGGCTTAGAGTAGGTGTAATTAGTTTAAAATTGTTGTAATATTTTTCTTATGTTTGTAAATATTTTTTTATTTTTTGTAACTTAGTTCTTTTTTATTTTTTGTACTTTAGATAGTTTATTTCATTGTAGTTATTTGTAGGTATTGTATTTAATTTATTTATTGATAGTGTAGTGTTAGGTTTAATTGTAGATAATTATAGGTATTTTATTTAATTAATTTATTGATAGTGTAGTGTTAGGTTTAATTGTAACTTAGGTTAGGATTTATTTTACAGGTAATTTTGTAATTATTTTAACTATTTTAGCTATTAAATAGTTCTTAACTATTTAATAGCTATTGTACCTGGTTAAAATAAATACAAAGTTACCTGTAAAATAAATATTAATCCAAAAATAGCTATAATATAATTATAATTTATATTGTAGCTATATTAGGATTTATTTTACAGGTAAGTATTTAGCTTTAAATAGGAATAATTTATTTAATAAGAGTTAATTAATTTCGTTAGATTAAAATTATATTTAATTTAGGGGGGTGTTAGTGTTAGGGTTAGACTTAGCTTTAGGGGTTAATACATTTATTAGAATAGCGGTGAGCTCCAGTCGGCAGATTAGGGGTTAATAATTGAAGTTAGGTGTCGGCGATGTTAGGGAGGGCAGATTAGGGGTTAATACAATTTATTATAGGGTTAGTGAGGCGGATTAGGGGTTAATAACTTTATTATAGTAGCGCTCAGGTCCGGTCGGCAGATTAGGGGTTAATAAGTGTAGGCAGGTGGAGGCGACGTTGTGGGGGGCAGATTAGGGGTTAATAAATATAATATAGGGGTCGGCGATGTTAGGGCAGCAGATTAGGGGTACATAGGGATAATGTAAGTAGCGGCGGTTTACGGAGCGGCAGATTAGGGGTTAATAATAATATGCAGGGGTCAGCGATAGCGGGGGCGGCAGATTAGGGGTTAATAAGTGTAAGGTTAGGGGTGTTTAGACTCGGGGTACATGTTAGAGTGTTAGGTGCAGACGTAGGAAGTGTTTCCGCATAGCAAACAATGGGGCTGCGTTAGGAGCTGAACGCGGCTTTTTTGCAGGTGTTAGGTTTTTTTTCAGCTCAAACAGCACCATTGTTTCCTATGGGGGAATCGTGCACGAGCACGTTTTTGAGGCTGGCCACGTCCGTAAGCAACTCTGGTATCGAGAGTTGAAGCTGCGTTAAATATGCTCTACGCTCCTTTTTTGGAGCCTAACGCAGCCTTTATGTGGACTCTTAATACCAGAGTTATTTTTATGGTGCGGCCAGAAAAAAGCCGGCGTTAGCTTTTCGGGTCGTTACCGACAAAACTCTAAATCTAGCCGTAAGTTAGCTACAATATAAGTAATAGTTTTTTTACAGGCAAGTTTGCATTTATTTTAACTAGGTAGAATAGTTACTAAATAGTTATTAACTATTTAATAACTAACTAGCTAAAATAAATACAAAAGTACCTGTAAAATCAAACCTAACCTAAGTTACAATAACACCTAACACTACACTGCAATTAAATAAATTAACTAAATTAAATACAATTACCTAAATTAAATTAGCTAAAGTACAAAAAAACAAACACTAAATTACAGAAAATAATAAACAAATTACAAGATATTTAAACTATTTACACCTAATCTAATAGCCCCCCCCAAATAAAAACTAACTAACTAATGTTTGCGAGGCGGGAGTGCGGCGGTTTAGGGGTTAATATGTTTATTATAGTGGCAGCAACGTTGGGGGTGGCAGATTAGGGGGTTAATAAATGTAGGTAGGTTGCGGCGACATTGGGGCGGCAGATTAGGGGTTAATAAATATAATGTAGGTGGTGGCGATGTTGGGGGCAGCAGATTAGGGGTTCATAAATATAATGTAGGTGGCGGCGGTGTCCGGAGTGGCAGAATTTTTTTTTTCATTTTAGTGTTTGCGATGCGGGAGGGCCTCGGTTTAGGGGTTAATAGGTAGTTTATGGGTGTTAGTGTACTTTTTAGCCCTTTAGTTATGAGTTTTATGTTATGGCGTTGTACCATAAAACTCTTAACTACTGACTTTTAAATGCGTTAGGACTCTTGACGGGGTAGGCTGTACTGCTCACTTTTTGGCCTCCCAGTACAGACTCGTAATACCGGTGCTATGGAAGTCCCATAGATAAAAAGACTTTACAAAGTTTACGTAAGTCATTTTGCGGTAAGGCCAAAGAAGTGTACGGTGACCCTAAACCTTCAAGACTCGTAATAGCAGCGGGTGTAAAAAAGCAGCGTTAGGACCTGTTAACACTGCTTTTTTACCTTAATACACAACTAGTAATCTAGCCGAGGAATACTTGTGAGTCAACATTGTTTATATTCAGACTCAGGAGAAGA
>NC_069500.1:538078399-538123399 GCF_027579735.1 Bombina bombina
AATGAGGACCTAGTTGTCAACTTAAGAAACCATACACTAACTATGAACAAGAGGAGTGTTCTTAACAAAGGTTTGTCGTTTATACCTACAGCTAAATGTGACAAATTTGATCTTTTTTATTGACATCCAAAAATTTACCAGAAACCTGAGACTAAAGGAACACTTCAGTGATCTTGGAGACCAACCTAGAAAGATCCTGAAAGGAAAAAGTAGCTATGACCCTATAAGCTACAATCCTATCAAAACCTTCTTGAGAATAGTACAACAGGATACATCCAATCCACATCATCGAAGGGGACAATACAGACACAACCTCACTAAGGATGAAAGAGGAGCATTACTGAGCCTACAAGAAGATACGTCCATAGTTCTGAGGGAAGCGGATAAAGGAGGCGCAATTGTCATCCAGAACTATGTAGACTATCGGGCTGAAGTGATGCGACAATTGTCAGATCAAGACACCTACAAGAGGCTGAGAGGAGGTCCAACCAACATATATAAAAAGAAACTCGACATTATGCTCTACAACATGCATGAGGCTAATTGTATAGACAAGGATGCATATGTATATATGACAGTGCAACATCCAAGAATCCCAGTGATCTATACGCTGCCTAAGATTCATAAGAGCATGGTGGCCCCACCTGGGAGACCTATAGTGTCTGCTATAGGCTCCCTGCTCCAGCCGATAGCCATCTTTCTTGATAACATACTTCAGCCTCTAGTTAGGAATATGGATTCCTTTCTTCTGGACTCCAGCTCAATGATTAAGACACTGAACCGTATCACTGATGTCAAGGACAGTACATTGCTGGTCACTATGGACGTGACCAGCTTGTACACAGTTATACCTCATAGTGAGGGTGTCACGGCTGTATGCAGACAACTGGCACGTTATCCATATGTGGGTCCACCTGTTGAGATGATTCAAGAACTTCTATCAGCTTGTTTGGAAATGAACTACTTTCATTTCGAAAGAGAATTCTTCCTGCAAATTGCTGGAACGGCCATGAGGTCGAATGTGGCACCCACATATGCCAATTTATTCATGGCCGAGTTCGAAGCGATAGGTACAACACTATTCTGTGATGCAAGGGTTACCGAATACAAAAGATATATAGACTACCTCTTTCTGCTATGGAATGGAATGTAGGAGGATTTATTAACCTGGTTTGCACTCTTGAATGAGGCTTACCCCACCATTAAATTCAAACTGGTGTACAACAACTGCAGTGTGGACTTCTTAGATCTGAGGATCTTTAAGAGAGGGGGACAATTACTAACTACATTATACAGTAAGGAGACGGACCGCAACTATCTGTTGCATGCCCACAGCTATCATCCTCTGGCCCTCAAACGTGCTTTACCCACCTCACAGTTTAAAAGAACGGCAAGAAATAATACAGATGCCATTCTTCGGGAGCAACAAATGCACGAGATGGAGATGAAATTTGTCCAAAGGGGCTATAATAAATGTGACTTGGCAACAAGAAAAACAGACCTACTAAAGTTGAAAAAGGAGGATGTACTAACTGCCAGAGATGACAAAGATGGGGATAACAGGATGACATTCCTTACAACCTTTGATATTGACAAACCAGCAGTTACTGAAAACATACGCAAGAACTGGTCTTTGATTGCAACTGATAAGGAACTTCCATTCTATGGGTCACCATCACCTAGAATTGGCTTTCGGAGGTCTAGGTCATTAAGGGACCAACTTATTAAGACTGACCCCAGGAGCTGTTATATGAAAGAGACATGGCTCCACGCCAAACCGGGATGTTTTTGCCAGGATGTACAACTTGTGGCGGCCTGACAACTGGGAAAAAAAAATCAGACATCCATATAAGAACAAGAGATTTACTATTAAACATCGAGTAACTTGCACAACCAAGTACATAGTGTATTTATTTTACGTTGGGAAGACAGTGGATGATCTCCGTACTTGAATGGCCAACCACAGATCAGCCATAAGAACGGCTATTGATCGTGGAGATTCCGACCAGCCAGTGGCTAGGCATTTTGCCATGGCTAAACACTCAGTTTCTGACTTAAAGTACATTATTATTGACCATGTGCCCCCACTTTCCAGAGGAGGTGACAGAGTGAAATTGCTTCTGCAGCGGGAATCAAGATGGATTTTTAACTTAGGCACCGTGGCCCCCCAGGGCTTGAATGTTAATCTTGATTGGCACTGCTTTTTATGATATATGTTTAGTATAACATGCATTTTACAAATCATGCCTGCCTGCTATGACCTGCCTTCTCTTCTTTCTCTTCTCCCCCCCCCCCTTTCTCCATGCCTTGGATTGAATAATGATGTATAATCCTGTATATTCTGCTGCTGATTGATATGAATTGTCGTAGGGATTGGGTCCCTTATGAATTTAGTTTTCATGTAAGTTCTACCCCTGCTTTTTGTACTACATAGGCTTTATCATCAGGTTTTTATTGGTTTTTTAATGCATTGCTTCCATCCCTGTAGCTGCTCTGTACACTTGCTGCAACTATGTATTTACTAATCTTTTCAATTAATTTTCTCATTTTTTTCAATTTTTTTCATTTGCAAGATTTTGTTATCATTTTTTCCTTTGCAAGATGTTGTTTATCAATTGCTCTGGGATTATTAATTTATATATGTACTTGACAGAATAGTTTATTTTTGCTGGACCTCTGAATGGAATCCAACAGTGTCTAGTTGTACTCATGATTAATTGTATTCTTATGATCCGGTTTTTAGTTCCATTCTCTATGCAGTTCCATTCTTATGTAGTTCCGTTTTTTCCATTTTTTGCTTTTTCGTTTTTTCTTTATATACATATATATATATATATATATATATATATATATATATATACTTGCTTGGAATGACCTTGGTCCAGATGATCTACTTGTTACAATGGATGTTGATAGCCTGTACACCGTCATCCCACATGATGGTGGTGTACAGGCGGTCAGATCCATGTTAAGTGAATCATTGGTGTATGCGGGACCACCCATTGAGTTCCTACTGGAACTATTAAAGTTTTGTTTGGAAAAAAACTTTTTCAAATTTGAAAAGGAGTTCTTTTTACAAGTGTCAGGAACTCCAATGGGTTCAAATATGGCTCCCGCATACGCCAATCTATATATGTCCTGGTATGAGACTATGGTTATGCGAATTCGTACAATTGATAACATTAAATTGTATGTCAGATATATTGACGATGTGTTTATGGTATGGCGAGGGTCGGAGGAATCTTTAGAACAGTGGGTTGATAGTCTGAATCAGATTGAGTCGACTATTCGATTTAAGGTTGCCCATAACAGAGTGAGCATACCATTTTTAGATCTAAATGTATCTGTCTATACAGATGGGGATTGCTATAAATTTTCTACCTCTCTATATTCAAAAACGATGGATAGAAATTCATTATTGCTATCCACAAGTTTTCACCCTGAGCATCAGAAAAAGAGTGTTGTCTCCTCTCAACTCACGCGAGTGGCCCGCAATAACACGTTAAGAGAGACGAGAAGAACACAGGAGGATGAAATGATTATGAAATTGGAACAGCGAGGCTACACAAAGAAATTGATAACACAGGTGCAAACCAACGTGGCACAAGATGATCAAATGACTATGTTACAACCACGTGGTCCGATTGACAAGGTGGAAAACAATGGTGATATCATTAACTTTGTAACCACTTTCAACCCCATATCCAAGACACTGTCTGAGTCTGTCAAGAAGAATTGGGACATTATTAGTACTGATAAAACACTACCATTCTTGCATACAACTGCCCCACGGATGGCTTATTAAAGAGCACCCAATCTGAAGGATCTCCTGGTCCATAATGATCCTGTAAAGTGCTACGAAAAAAGCACATGGCTGGACACCAGGAGGAAAGTTGGTTGCTACAGATGTGGGGATTGCACGTAGTGCAATAGTATGCTAACAGGGATGTTTTTTCACCACCCACATACTGGGAGTACAAGATCTTGTACAGATTATCATGTATGAGTACCTACGTGGTTTACATACTAATGTGTCCATCTTCGCTAGTATACGTGGGTAAGACCTCCACTACATTTCGCGAGAGGATGGCTAATCATCGCCATGCGATTAGACAGGCGATAGAAAAGAAATCAGCTGACCAACCAGTGGCCAGACATTTTCTCCAGGCAGGACATACAGTGGCTAGTTTGACCATGTGCCCCCCTTACAGAGGGGAGGTGATAGGAATACGAAATTACTACAGGTTGAGACTTCCTGGATCTACCGCCTGGATACAGTGGCTCCTAAGGGACTAAATATGCAATTGGACTTTAATGTCTTTCTCTGAATGAGATGTCCATGATTAATCGGTCTAGGTCATCAATATCTAAGAAGATGGACTTGTCCATACTACATATATTTACAAAGTCTCTGAATGAACTGTGTTCAGTGTATTGCTGTGGCCTTAATAATGTTTCCTACTATACTCCATTAGACATGAAAGACTGATATGAGTCACTGATGATTATAATTTGATACATTTATTTAGAAAATTTGACACTAATGGATATTATTGATTTAGCCATTAATGGGCTATTGAGTAATATACCTGATAGTGTAAAGTTGTTTGAATATTATTAAAGCTTTGATGATATAGGTACAAGGTCTGTTTGAGACCTCAAGTAATGTGAGATTTTAAAATTTTTAATATGGTTACGGTATTTTGCTTTTTCACTGAGGTGATTACAATAGTTGTACTTGTATTAGTTAGTCCGATGTTATTGGAACTTCCGCCACCCGGACATGCGCAGTTGCTAGAGTTGTTATGCGCAATTGAAGCGCAAACGTCATTACGTGTGTTGAGTATGCAAATTAGCCATATGGCTAGTGAGTGGCTGGACGCATGCGCTTGTGGGCGGCTTCCGACACACCGGAAGTGACAGAGACGCATTACAGGTACTTATAGGTGAGTGGTTTTGGGTTAGTTTTAGGAACCTTCTTTTGGGATAAATATGCTTTGATTGCCCATTGACAAAGATACCAACTGGTATCGAAACGTTTGGGGGATTTTCTGATTGATGCTGGATACTTAATAAAGGAACTTTGCTAAGACCGGAGTGTGAAGCGTCTTCTCTTCCTTTTGGGGTTGATCGATATCACCATATGCTTTTTCACGCAGCACCACAGCGGATGCCTTAAGTCACAGTGAGTGCACTTGTTGTGGATACTTATTTATTTATATATATATATATATATATATATATATATATATATATATATATATATACACGTTTTGGGTACTGTATTAAAATCAGTCTACAGTTGTTAGCATAGACCTAGATTTGGAGTTTGGCGTTAGCCGTGAAAACCAGCGTTAGAGGCTCCTAACGCTGGTTTTAGGCTACCGCCGGTATTTGGAGTCACTCAAAATAGGGTCTAACGCTCACTTTTCAGCCACGACTTTTCCATACCGCAGATCCCCTTACGTCAATTGCGTATCCTATCTTTTCAATGGGATCTTTCTAACTCCGGTATTTAGAGTCGTTTCTGAAGTGAGCGTTAGACATCTAACGACAAAACTCCAGCCGCAGGAAAAAAGTCAGTAGTTAAGAGCTTTCTGGGCTAACGCCGGTTTATAAAGCTCTTAACTACTGTACTCTAAAGTACACTAACACCCATAAACTACCTATGTACCCCTAAACCAAGTTCCCCCCACATCGCCGACACTCGAATAATTTTTTTTAACCCCTAATCTGCCGACCGCCACCTACGTTATCCTTATGTACCCCTAATCTGCTGCCCCTAACACCGCCGACCCCTGTATTATATTTATTAACCCCTAACCTGCCCCCCACAACGTCGCCTCCACCTACCTACACTTATTAACCCCTAATCTGCCGACCGCAAAGCGCCGCCACCTACGTTATCCTTATGTACCCCTAATCTGCTGCCCCTAACACTGCCGACCCCTATATTATATTTATTAACCCCTAATCTGCCCCCCTCAACGTCGCCTCCACCTGCCTACACTTATTAACCCCTAATCTGCCGACCGGACCTGAGCGCTACTATAATAAAGTTATTAACCCCTAATCCGCCTCACTAACCCTATAATAAATAGTATTAACCCCTAATCTGCCCTCCCTAACATCGCCGACACCTAACTTCAATTATTAACCCCTAATCTGCCGACCGGAGCTCACCTCTATTCTAATAAATGTATTAACCCCTAAAGCTAAGTCTAACCCTAACACTAACACCCCCCTAAGTTAAATATAATTTTAATCTAACGAAATTAATTAACTCTTATTAAATAAATTATTCCTATTTAAAGCTAAATACTTACCTGTAAAATAAATCCTAATATAGCTACAATATAAATTATAATTATATTATAGCTATTTTAGGAATAATATTTATTTTACAGTTAACTTTGTATTTATTTTAACCAGGTATAATAGCTATTAAATAGTTAAGAACTATTTAATAGCTAAAATAGTTAAAATAATTACAAATTTACCTGTAAAAGAAATCCTAACCTAAGTCACAATTAAACCTAACACTATACTATCAATAAATTAATTAAATAAACTACCTACAATTACCTACAATTAACCTAACACTACACTATCAATAAATTAATTAAATACAATTCCTACAAATAAATACAATTAAGTAAACTTGCTAAAGTACAAAAAATAAAAAAGAACTAAGTTACAAAAAATAAAAAAATATTTACAAACATAAGAAAAATATTACAACAATTTTAAACTAATTACACCTACTCTAAGACCCCTAATAAAATAACAAAGCCCCCCAAAATAAAAAAATGCCCTACCCTATTCTAAATTACTAAAGTTCAAAGCTCTTTTACCTTACCAGCCCTGAACAGGGCCCTTTGCGGGGCATGCCCCAAGAAGTTCAGCTCTTTTGCCTGTAAAAAAAAAAATACAATACCCAAGCCCCCCAACATTACAACCCACCACCCACATACCCCTAATCTAACCCAAACCCCCCTTAAATAAACCTAACACTAAGCCCCTGAAGATCTTCCTACCTTGTCTTCACCTCACCGGGTTCAACGATCTGTCCAGAAGGGCTCCTCCGATGTCCTGATCCAAGCCCAAGCGGGGGGCTGAAGAGGTCCATGATCCGGCTGAAGTCTTCATCCAAGCTGGAGCTGAAGAGGTCCATGATCCGGATGAAGTCTTCATCCAAGCGGGAGCTGAAGAGGTCCATGATCCGAATGAAGTCTTCTATCAACGGCATCTTCAATCTTCTTTCTTCCGGATCCATCTTGCAGACCTCCGACGCGGAACATCCTGCTGGCCCGACGGACTAACGACGAATGACGGTTCCTTTAAGGGACGTCATCCAAGATGGCGTCCCTCGAATTCCGATTGGCTGATAGGATTCTATCAGCCAATCGGAATTAAGGTAGGAAAATTCTGATTGGCTGATGGAATCAGCCAATCAGAATCAAGTTCAATCCGATTGGCTGATCCAATCAGCCAATCAGATTGAGCTCACATTCTATTGGCTGATCGGAACAGCCAATAGATTGCGAGCTCAATCTGATTGGCTGATTGAATCAGCCAATCGGATTGAACTTGAATCTGATTGGCTGATTCAGATTCAATTGGATGCCCCTGTCTTTTGCTTCTTTTTCAACATCTGATTAATAACAGGTGTATTCAGGGGTCCATTTCAATCTTTCTGGGAGTTTTTCCAATTTTGGAAAAGCCAACAGCCTTTTTTTCCTGTTAAAGTAATCAAAATATTTTCAGGTCAAACTCAGCCAAGTTAAAAACTGCTACAAAATGTTAACTCCATTTCCATGGCACCCTGAACTACTGACAAATGATGCTGATGTCTGAAATCCAAAATGGGTTAATCGGGTTAATGAACTGTGTGTGTGCGCGCATGTGTTTGCAATTGGATAGAGTGCATTTTTTCTTAAAGAAATTTTGTCTCACGTTAAAACTGGTCAACATATGGCGGATCAAAAATCCTTCAAAAGTTAAAAAATGGGGTAGACTGCGTGATTGGTGGGGAATATAAGCACACCTTTAAAACGTTATCCCAAAGTTTAAAACTGTACTGTAGAGTAAGGTGGCGCAATGGTAGTTGCTATTCCCAATGTGATGTTTTATAAAATTGGTGGGTCATTGTGTACCCCTCTATCTATATATTCCTTTTAGAATGAGCACTATACAAATAGTAAATTAAAAACAGATTTATTTGCATTTTATGTAAAATGATAAAACAATATAAAACAGTTATACAAATAATTTCTAAAAAAAGTTTGACACCGGTGTCGATTAAATTGGCTATTTTGCATTATAAAACATCAAATGTATCTAAAGATTTATATAGTTATATACATACAACGTATCTAAAATCTCATACAAAGTGACTATGCAATTTGATATATATACACAATAAGAAATGAACTAGTTCATCTAATATATGGATTTATCTATACAATTCTATATGTACAAATAAGCAATGGATTTATCTGCCGATAATTAGATATTATATTATAGTCTCATGAGTCAATTTGTAGTAATGGTGGCAGATTAGATGCCATGAGAGGATACTCTGCTGATTTCTTATTTCGTAAGTGAATGGAATAATTCCTTTTTTACCTTACAGTGTGTCGGTTCATCACACTATATTAGTAGGTCTGTGATGAAAATGTGTTCTTTCCAAAAAGGATTCTAAGGTTATCCTCCTACGGTCAGTGACCGTTTGTGAGTTGGTATTTTGATCGCTTGCTCTGAGATGACTTCTGAGTAAAGTTGATATGCGGTCCGTGATTCAAACTTTCTTCTGTGCTAATTTGGTGGTGATCTTTATATCGTGACTTCTTGAGGTGCCTCGGTAAGTAAATGTGGGGTTAGTCTTTGACCGGACTCCAATCCAGGAGGCTAGTTGTTCTGTGTATGGTTCTTCTTTCGGTCAGTGACCGATGGTTTGCTACAGTGTAGCCACTCCTCCTGCCGGGTTCTTTTGAAGTCTGTTCCGTGCGGATAAATTAGAGCCGCTTTCTTATGAGGTTTCCTGTGAAGGTCTTTAATACAGGCGTGGAAAAAGGATTCTTGAAAGTTCTGTTTCAAGAATGCCAGCAGAGCTCTATAAATGTCTAGGGGAAGATGTATTCCCAATATTAGAAAATCTTTTCAATTACTACTTTCTTACAAAGAACCCTATCTTGAGCTATTTCTCTGCAGCAAACATTTCACTGATATTTAAGAAAGGAAAAAATATAGAAGACCCGGTCTCATATATGCCAATTTCAGTGCTAAACACAGATTACAAGATTTTAATGGCTATTATCTCGTCAAGACTTTCTTCATGTTTACACAAAATTATTCATCCAGACCAGTCTGAGTTCATGGTAGCCAGAAATTCTGCAAAAAATATCTGCAAGCTTATCAATTTTCTGGACAATGCCTGGAATATAGATCAAAACCTCTCTGGCAAGATGTAGCTATTCTCTCCCTGGACGCAGTCAAAGCATTTGACTCGATTGTCTGGCAGTATCTATTTAGGGCATTAGAGAAGTTTGGATTTAAAGGTAAATTTGTTCAATTTATTCACAGATTATATCAAAAACCAATATCTTATCTTATTATTAATGGGTCCTTATCTTCTAAAATAGTACAACAGAGAGGCACTAGAAAAGGGTGCCCTCTGTCTCCTTTGTTGTTTAACATTGCGCTTGAGCTGCTAGCGATCCGGTTTAGAGACATATTAACAGGGGTGCAGCTTGTTTCTCAGCGACTTAAAACATTGTTATATGCAGATGACGTATTGTTTTTTTTTAGTTAATATTCAACAATCAACATTGATTATTTTGCAAGCTCTTGAAGAATTTAGCTCTTTTTCAGGTTACAAGGTAAATCTAGAGAAGAGCAAATGAATGTGTATAGGCAATACTCCGGCATTATTACCTAATATCCCGTTTAAAGTAATAGACACTATAAAATATTTGGGTCTAGTCTTACATAAAAACCTTAAACACTGGTATAAATCCAATTTTGAATCTTTGTTCCAAAAGATTGAAGTAGATTTACAATTATGGGCAGTGTTTCCGCTGTCAATTACGGCAAGGGTCAATTTAATTAAATCAATTATTTTCCCCCGTTTATTGTATCCTCTCCAGAATCTTCCTCTATTTATCTTAAATAAAGATTTGAAGACAATTTATACACAGTTCTCCAAATTTATCTGGAACAATAAAAAACCTCGAATTGCACTCTTCATATTAATCAAAATCATGAATTGGCTGGTTTGGCACTTCCTAATCTTAAACTATATAATTTGGCTGCGATGGTAAAAACAGCGGTAGACTGGCTTGCGGGAACAAATATTGTTTTATCAGAGGATTTAGAAACTCGATACGGGGAAAAATAGCACTAAGGGAACAAAGCAAATTTAATGATAAAAGTCAATTGGAAAGTTGTTTAAAATTGTATGCTCTATCTGAATCATGAAAGTTTAATTTTGAGTAGACTGTCCCTTTAATATCTTAAAAGTATGTTTTTTATTTTTAATAAATATTTAAAAAATTTATTTTTTGGACAAAAGACCTCAGTTGCAAACTGTTAAATTCTGATCACAAACATAAGATTGCTGATAGAAATCCCATTTAAGTAGATGAAATTACAATCACAAATGTGAGTATGAAATAAAAAAACTAATATTTTAAGAGCTTGTTTGCTAAATGCAATTTCTAGATGGCATATTGAATTTTTACTGTAATTTCCTGCAGACCTCATTAGCAGTATGATATGTGTCATATGTCTATATTAGATACATATTCATATGTGGATGTATGTTTTGCACACTATAAATGGTCTATACATTAGTGCTGAATATAGATTTAATTAATGTAATCCATATATTCATATTAAAACGAGCAAGATAAAAGAATTAGCACAAATTGACTTAGCAAACATGTCAAAAGGTCAGTATTGTGTGTTGAACTTGATATGTCAAGTTTGTTGCCAAAATTTGGGGCAAAACCTGTTGTCAGGGGAATTATGATCACTGAGGCCTATGCTGTGCATACATCATATGGATGATTATCTGGCCATCTGCTTGGATATGATCCAAACTATTTCCAATACTGAAATGCTATTACCAGAGCCGAGCGAACCGCACTCCTGCCTAGGGAACCAAGCAAGCAGTGGGGCTGAAAGTCTCTCCCCTCTCCAGACAGTGAGCACATCCTGCTCATCAACAAGTCACTTCATTATAAAATGCCAAAAAAGGCTCCTTTATTTCTTTCAACCCTATGGTTGCCAGAATATATACTGTATATATACACTTTAAAATCATACACAAACATATGGAGTTTATTATCCTGCACTCATAGGATTATTCTGTAGTTGAAAATGTAATTTTTATTTTATATATATATATATATATATATATATATATATATATATATATATATATATATATATATATATATATATATATATATATATATATATATATATATATATACACACACACACACATATACATATATACATATATATACATACACACACACACATATATATACATATATATATATATATATATATATATATATATACACATACACACACACACACATATATACATATATATATATACATATATATATATATATATATATATATATACACACACACACACACACATACATATATACACACATACACATAGTTCAGCATTTTGTAAATAAACACCTTAAAGATCTCAGCACTTTTAGATGGTGCGTTATTGAAAAAGTAAATGTTCCCAAATCAGAAGGTTATAGACTTAAATTACTCAATAAAAGAGATATGTTTTGGGTGTTCAAGTTGAACTCTCAAGGTCTTAATTCGGACTATGACCTTATTAATTATTGGGAATAATTGCCTTATGTTATCTTTTATATATTTATGTATTACACTAACTGTACATTGAGTAGTATAAAATATCAATTATTTTTACAGCGATTATATCATCTGGGCCTTTTTAGTTCTCCTTGTATTGTGAAGTAAGTCATATCTTTCTGATAGCATTATTATGAATATCATAGTGACAACAAAGTTTTTGATAACTATGCTGTATATTTTGTCTATTCATTAATTATGCTCTGTATCTTTCTACACATATAATCACTAATATTTTTGAATTACCTTGTAGGATTTTCAAATCTATTGTGTTCAAAAACACCTCCCCGTGCTAACATTTATTGCTGTTTATACATACCGAAGTTAAACTAAGGAATTAAAACCTAATAAATTAAAAACCACCTAAATGTATCACCTATAGGCATATATTTATAATCTCAAAATTGCTCCAATATCGCTGCCTCTTTTACATCAGACTAATATAGGATTACTACCTATTAATTGTAATTCTTAACACACACATACAACAATGTCCCGCATTGATATCATAGTAAATATTCATATTATCAAATATTTTGATATCCCTGCCATTGAATGTTCCTTAGACTCCTCTATTTTGCAGTGTGTCCATTCCTCACTCTTTACTCCTTCAGCTCGTCCTTCAGCTCTTTTATTTCATCTTCTGTACCTCAGTGATTGACACTCTTTTTTTTTAAATAAATGATTATGGGTAGATGTATTTTAAGCCTTTCTCCTGTGTTATCGTATTAGTCACGGTGTTACCCAGTGACAAAAAACTATTGGAATCATACCAAATGTATAGCACTTCACCCCACACAGCTTTTACTATCTCCCCTGCACTCCAGGTATGTAAAACTCTGTGTGTCACCCCTTATGACCGGTATAAGTTCTAATCAATAATTTCCCATAATTTGTGTATATCTATGTGTATAAATATTCACATATATCAATAAGAGAGTGACCTTAACTGATCCTTATACCCGGTGAGAGCGGGAGGCAATGTTACGCATCCATCACACTCCACCTACAGATTAAGGTAACATATGTGGTCTTACAACCCCACTACAAGCCATTAATCTGTCCAAAAGGAACCAGCAGGAATTCTGTACAGTTAAATGCACCCCAGGTATGTAACACAATAGGGACTAGATTAGAAGTTTAAAATCCGGAGCCGAATTCAGGCCCCCCAGATATATAGTAGCCAGTCGGTACATCCATCGAGCTTCACCGCCTCGATCCAACCTCGGTATATGGTCAATTATGATGTATCTAATGGACGACACAGAATGCCCCATCTCCGCACAGTGAGATGCAACTGGTTTGTCAGACTTTTTGTTCTTCAAGGCCTGGTGTATAGCCAGCCTATGGTTGGCCATCCATTCCCGTAGGGTTCCTTGTGTCTTGCCTAAGTTTAGAGGCGTAACTAGAAACCACAGGGCCCAGGTGCAAGAATCTAAGAAGGGCCCCCCACCCCCCAAAAAAAGTGAATTTGATACATTTTTTTTTTACATTTAACACAGAAAAAAAATGTGAATCAGATTACATGTCTGCAAAAGGAGGTACCCTGTGCCCACAGTCTGTGAGATGGTCTGACCCTCTATTACTGAATATAGTGACACTGTTTAACCCACCAGTACTGTATATAGTGAGTCAGTGACACAGTCTGTAACACTGGCACCAATTAGCTCAGACAATAAGCAAAGTAATATTACTGTGACACTGGCACCAAATATCTCAGACAATAAGCACTGTGATATTACTGTGACACTGGCACAAATTAGCTCAGACAATAAGTACTGTGATATTACTGTGACACTGGCACCAATTAGCTCAGACAATAAGCACTGTGATATTACTGTGACACTGGCACCAATTAGCTCAGACAATAAGCACTGTGATATTACTGTGACACTGGCACAAATTAGCTCAGACAATAAGCACTGTGATATTACTGTGACACTGGCACCAATTAGCTCAGACAATAAGCACTGTGATATTACTGTGACACTGGCACAAATGATCTCAGACAGACAATAAGCACTGTGATATTACTGTGACACTGGCACCAATTAGCTCAGACAATAAGCACTGTGATATTACTGTGACACTGGCATCAATTAGCTCAGACAATAAGCACTGTGATATTTCTGTGACACTGGCACCAATTAGCTCAGACGATAAGCACTGTGATATTACTGTGACACTGGCACAAATGATCTCAGACAGACAATAAGCACTGTGATATTACTGTGACACTGGCATCAATTAGCTCAGACAATAAGCACTGTGATATTATTGTGACACTGGCACCAATTAGCTCAGACAATAAGCACTGTGAAATTACTGTGACACTGGCACTAATTAGCTCAGACAATAAGCACTGTGATATTACTGTGACACTGGCATCAATTAGCTCAGACAATAAGCACTATGATATTACTGTGACACTGGCACCAATTAGCTCAGACAATAAGCACTGTGAAATTACTGTGACACTGGCACTAATTAGCTCAGACAATAAGCACTATGATATTACTGTGACACTGGCACCAATTAGCTCAGACAATAAGCACTGTGATATTACTGCGACACTGGCATCAATTAGCTCAGACAATAAGCACTGTGATATTACTGTGACTCACAATAATATCACAGTGCTTATTGTCTGAGATAATTGGTGCCAGTGTCACAATAATATCACAGTGCTTATTGTCTGAGATAATTAGTGCCAGCCCAGTGTCACATGATATATTGTATTAAATCACAAAAATGTATTGTGCTATCATCCATGATATAACACTTACAGAATGCCAAAACACCATGATTACATTTATTTCAAATCACATGACACGTTTATTTACAAAACTATACAATAAACAGTTGTTTGAAACTTTGATCATTGCAGTTATTTATAATTAATATCAAAGCAAACTTATCCTGGACACTTGACCTCCCTAAGTAAAAAACAATTGAATTCATAATCTGCCTGCCTGTAAAAACTAGTCCAATAAGCAATGAGCACAGACAGTGCCTATTCGCTAACATTACAGTACACTGATACCAAGGATAGTAATTAAGTAGCAATTAACCAAATCACTTACCCATTATCATTTACACTACTAATAAGGTCACTTATTTTATAGTTAGTTTCCTAAGCCATGACACAGGAGTAGATATATTAATTCATACCCAGGAAATTTGCTATTTTAGGCACAGCTCTTATTTAGTCTATCAATTATATTATGTACACTCATATAACCAAGTTGCTTAAACTACATTATCTACACCCACTACCCACCCAGGATAATCACCATGCAGAATGTATATCAGCTATACTATATTACCTTTACTGCCAGTGTTGGCTTTGTCATTGATTAAAACAGGTAGCTGTCTAGGTTTTCATTTAATCAGACAGTTATTATTATTATACTTTATTTATGAAGCACCAACATATTCCGCAGCGCTGTCCATGGATACAATTCGTTTAAATAAAACAATACAAGACTTGTAAGAGACAGGATAACATTTACAAACACATACAGGAGGGATTGAGAGCCCTATTTCCATGGGAACTTACAATCTAGAAGGGTAGGAGGTTGAGAAACAGGAGGTGAGGCTGCAAGATTTGAAAAGATGTTAATACAGAGTTAGATTAGGGAAATGTTAGGTAAGTGAAGTTAATTTATTAATGAGTTGGGTGGTAGGCTTCCCTGAACAGAAAAGTCTTCAGGGAACATTTAAAGGAAGACAGATTAGGGCAAAGCCTGACAGCACAAGGGATAGTGTCCCAGAGGGTAGGTGCTGCACGACAGAGGTCCTGCAGTCTAGCATGAGAGGAGGTCATAGTTGCGGATGCAAGGAGCAGGTCATTGTTGGATCTTAGTGGACGGGCTGGAGTATACTTGTTTATTTGAGAGGATAGTTAGAGGGGAGCCAATGAAAGGACTCGCAGAGAGGTGCAGAGGATACAGATCGACGGGAAAGGTGGATCAGCCTGGCAGAGGCATTTAGGATGGATTGAAGGGGGGAGAGGCGGGAAAGAGGAAGGCCAGCGAGTAGGTTATTGCAGTAGTCAAGTCGGGAGATAACAAGGGAGTGGATTATTTGCTTTGTGGTGTCAGCGCTCAGAAAAGGGCGAATTTTGGAAATATTCCGTAGATGGTTGCGGCAGGATGTAGAAAGCGATTGGATATGGGGGACGAAGGATAGATTTGAGTCAAGTGTTGTCAGGGTGCCAGGAATCAGACTGAGACGAGAAGTGCAAAAATAATCACACCTTTAATAATAGCAAAAAATAATAAAAAGTCCACAAGTCAAATAACAAGCCAGGAGTCAAAACCAGAGCTGGTAGTCAGACGAGCCGAGTCAGGAGCCAAAGCGAATAGTCAGACGAGCCGGAATCAGGAACAAGGAAAACAGCAGATTCAGGAACAAGCCAGGGATCAGGAACCAGGAAGGATGTCAGGCAGCCAGGTAATACACAGGAACTCTCACAAACAGGTCTGAGACAATGCAAAGGCAAAGCATACTGAACAGAGGCCCTTTAAATAATAAATGATGACATCACAATTCTGAGACTGCATCCTGTCTCACATGGATGATGCCCACCAGTCTGGCCATAAAAGGAAGTGCAGTAAATGAGCAGCATCCCCCACAATGCACCAAGTCAGGAAGAGAGGTGAGTAAAATGGCTGCCAGCAGCACATGGCAAACACAATAGGGAAAAAACCCTGACAGTACCCTCCCCTCAACAACCTCTCCCCTGCGTGGGGAAAAAAAGGCTTATTGCAGAAAAGGGCATGGAAGACACGGAGGAGGGCGGGAGCATGAACATCAGAGAAGGGAACCCAAGAACGCTCCTCCGGACCGTAGCCCCTCCAGTGAACCAAATACTGTACACGGCCCCTGGACATACGAGAGTCAATAATGCTACTGACCTCATACTCCTCATGGTTGTCAACAAAGATAGGACGGGGACGAGGCAACACAGTGGTAAACCGATTACAAACCAATGGTTTCAAGAGGGAGACATGAAAAACATTGGAGATGCGCATAGCAGGAGGAAGGTCAAGAGCGTAGGCCACAGGATTAACCTGTCAGAGTATTCAAAAAGGACCAACATATTGGGGAGTAAATTTATTGGAAGGCCCATGAAGGTTCAAGTTGCGGTAGGACAGCCAAACTCTCTCACCACCTGGTAGGAAGGTGCGGGCAGACACCTGTGATCAGCCTGGAACTTTTGGAGCTGCATAGAATGATGAAGGCAATCCTAAATCTGCACCCACATGGAACGGAGTTGCCGGAGATGCTCCTCCAAAGCTGGGATACCCTGAGACATGAATGAATCGGGCAACAAGAATGGTTGAAACCTATAATTCGCCATGAACAGGGATAACTTGGAGGAAGCATTAATAGCACTATTACGAGCAAACTCTGCCCAAGGTAACAGTTCAGACCAATTATTGTGGTGATCTGAGACATAGCAATGGAGGAACTGTTCCAGAGCTTGATTAGACCGTTCCTCAGCCCCATTGGGTTGAGGGTGATATGCCAAGGAGAAGGAAAGCTGGATCCCCATTTGAGCATAAAAGGAACGCCAAAAACTGGAGACAAACTGGCTCCTTGGGTAACCCATGTAAACGGAAGACCTCCCGGGCAAAAATTGAAGCAAGCTCCTGACCAGTAGGCAACTTCATCAAGGGAATGCAATGTGACATTTTAGAAAAACGGTCAACCACCATAAGGATAACAGTATTGCCATTGGAAACAGGGAGCTCGACAATGAATTCCATGGAAAGATGTGTCCAAGGACGCTCACCATATAGGTTGAAGAAGATTTACAGGAAGACGTCGAGGAGTCTTATTCTGTGCACAAACTGAGCAGGAGGCAACATACGCAGCAACATCAGAACAAAGACGTGGCCACCAGAATTGTCGAGTGACAGACCAAATCATTTGGTTCTTGGCTGGGTGACCTGCAGCTTTAGGATAGTGGTAAGTGTGCAAAAGTTTAGTTCGAAGATTCTCAGGAACAAAACACTTACCACTAGGTTTCTCAGGAGGTGCATTGGTTTGTGCAGCCAGGATCTCCTCCCCCAAGGGAGAAGTCAAATTAGTATGTATGGTAGCCAAAATATGGTCAGGAGGTATAACAGGAGTAGGTACAAACTCCTCCTTGGACAGAGGCGAAAATTGTCGAGAGAGGGCATCAGCCCTAACATTCTTACTACAAGGCAGGTAGGAGACCACATAATTAAAACGAGACAAAAATAGTGCCCATCTGGCCTGTCGGGGCGACAAACGTTTTGCTTTAGATAGATAAGTTAAATTCTTGTGGTCAGTAAGATTGAGCATTTGCACGCTAGTGGTCGAGAAGATGCCTCCATTCCTTGAGTGCCAAAATTGTGGCCAGTAATTCCCTGTCACCAATTTCATAATTGCACTCCGCTGGAGACAATTTCTTAGAGAAGAAACCACATGGATGCAAGGAAACGTCAGGCATAGGACGTTGAGACAAGAGGGCACCTACTACAGTCTTAGACGCATTGACCTCAAGAACGAAAGGCAGGACAGGGTTAGGATGAGCCAGAACTGGAGCGGCAGCAAAGGCAGTCTTAAGACTATCAAAGGCCTTAATGCCAGTAGGTGACCAATGGAGTGGATCATTCTCTTTACGGGTCATGTCTGTGATAGGTTTGACCAAGGAAGAAAAGTTTTTAATAAACTTTCTATAGTAATTGGCGAACCCAAAAAAACGTTGAATAGACCGAAGACCAACTGGGCGAGGCCACTGCAGAACTGCAGATAACTTGTCAGGATCCATGGAGAACCCTGCAACAGAGATAACATAACCTAGGAAGGTTACTTGAGTCTGTTGGAACTCACATTTCTCGAGTTTACAAAACAGGCCGTTCTCACGTAGTCTCTGAAGAACCCGTGTAACATCAGAACGATGAGCCTCAAGTGTGGGTGAGTGTATGAGGATGTCGTCTAAGTACACCACAACACACTGTTGCAACATATTTTGTAGGACATCATTAATAAATTCCTGAAAAACAGCAGGAGCATTACATAGGCCAAAGGGCATTACAAGATACTCATAATGCCCGCTCCTGGTGTTAAATGCTGTTTTCCATTCGTGGCCCTCCTTAATCCTAATGAGATTGTACGCTCCTCTCAAATCAAGTTTAGTAAAGACCGTAGATTCCTTGAGGCAGTCAAAGAGTTCCGTAATGAGCGGAATAGGGTAAGCATTCTTAATGGCAAGATGATTAAGACCCCTATAATCGATACATGGTTTTAACTCGCCACCCTTTTTCTTAACAAAGAAGAAGCCAGCCCCTGCAGGAGAGCAGGATTTGCGGATGGTTCCCCGTGACAGAGCATCGGCAACATACTCCTCCATAGCACAATTCTCTGCAACAGACAGAGGGTACAGCCGGCCCCGAGGAGCAATGGCTCCAGGTTGCAGCTCTATGGCACAATCGTAAGACCGGTGAGGAGGCAACGTACCGGCACTCACCTTGTCAAACACATCTAGGAACTCTCGGTACTCCTCTGGCAATTGAGATACCGAAGAAGTGCACCAGACTTTAACTGGTTTCCGAAGACAAGTGGAAATACATTGCGGGGACCATGACAAAATTTCGGACCTGCGCCAGTCGAGACTGGGATTGTGCTTTTGGAGCAAGGGATAACCAAAAACAACCAGAAAATGCGGAGAATTTATCACCTGGAACTCGAGGGTTTCAAAATGGAGAGCCCCAACAGCCATGGACAACGGAGCAGTTTCGTGAGTAACGAGTGCGGGCTGAAGGGGCTTGCCATCAATGGCCTCAATAGCAAGCGGAACGGACTGAGGCAAAACAGGAATGGAGTGCTTTGATATAAAAGCACTGTCAATGAAATAGCCCGCAGCACAGGAGTCAACAATAGCCTGAGTGACTATGGAGGAGTACTCCCAGGAAAGGACAACCATGACCAAAGGTTTCTCCTTAAGTGGTTCCGGGGACGAGGATAAACCACCCAAGGTCTGCCCCCAACAGGACCTTAGGTGTGAGCGTTTCCCGGCTGTGTAGGACAAGACTTCAAAAGGTGGACCTGTAACCCACAATAGAATCAGAGCCCCTCCCTCCTCCTAAAGGCCCTCTCCACCGCGGAGAGACACGTGAATCCAAACTGCATCGGCTCAGTAGTACCTGGTGACTCGGGACCAGGAGGCATGGGAGGAGAGGGAGGCATGGGTGGGAATGAACACGTAAGAGACAACGGAACAGGAAGCTTCCGCAAGTGCTCCTTTAAAGAGGACCTCTCTCTGAGTCTGATGTCAATTTGGATCAAAAAAGACACCAATGCCTCGAGATCCTCTGGTAAATATCTGGCAGCACCTTCGTCTTTAATTGAATCAGAGAGCCCATGAAAGGAGGCGGCAACAAGGGCTTCATTGTTCCAACCTACCTCTGCGGCAAGCGTATGGAACTCAATAGCATACTGAGCAACAGATCTTGTACCTTGCTGAATGGACATGAGTCATTCAGCAGCAGAGGAGGAGCAAGCCGGAACATCAAATACCCTTCGAAAGGAGGCCACAAATTCAGGGTAATTTGAAATCACAGGTTTATTAGTCTCCCACAAGGGATTAGCCCAAGTTAGAGCTGTGTCAGAGAGTAACGAGATGAGAAATCCCACCTTAGCTCTGTCAGAGGGAAACGCCTGAGGTAACATCTCAAAGTAAATGCCCACCTGGTTCAAAAACACTCTGCACTGAATAGGATCGCCTCCATATCGCTGAGGTAGAGGTGCAGAACCGGACATGCTCCTGGTAGGCATAGGGGCAGCAGCGGAAACAGGAGCAGCCATAACTTGCGGGACACTTTGGTCCAAATGTGCAGTGTGAGTCAGCAGGGTTTGCAGGGCTAGTGCTAATTGATCCAAGCGGTGATCCTGTACATCCATCCTGGAAATGATGGCAGGTAAAGGTGGATAATTAGCAGCATCAGGATTCATGGCCTTTGTCAGGTGCCAGGAATCAGACTGAGACGAGAAGTGCAAAAATAATTACACCTTTATTAATAGCAAAAAATAATAAAAAGTCCACAAGTCAAATAACAAGCCAGGAGTCAAAACCAGAGCTGGTAGTCAGACGAGCCGAGTCAGGAGCCAAAGCGAATAGTCAGACAAGCCGGAATCAGGAACAAGGAAAACAGCAGAGTCAGGAACAAGCCAGGGATCAGGAACCAGGAAGGATGTCAGGCAACCAGGTAATACACAGGAACTCTCACAAACAGGTCTGAGACAACGCAAAGGCAAATCATACTGAACAGAGGCCCTTTAAATAATAAGTGATGACATCACAATTCTGAGACTGCATCCTGTCTCACATGGATGATGCACACCAGTCTGGCCATAAAAGGAAGGGCAGTAAATGAGCAGCATTCCTCACAATGCACCAAGTCAGGAAGAGAGGTGAGTAAAATGGCTGCCAGCAGCACATGGCAAACACAACAGGAAAAAAACCCTGACAAGTGTGACTCCGAGGCAGCGGACTTGGGGCAATGGGGAAATGGTGATGCCGTCAATAGGGATAGAGAAGTCAGAAGTCGGTGTAGAGCTTGAGGGGGGATAAGAAAGGAACTCTGTCTTGGACATGTTAATCTTTAGGTGGTGAGAGGCCATCCAGGAAGAAATACAAGATAAGCAGTCACTGACATGAGAAAGGACAGAGGGAGAGAGAGCAGGGGTGGAGAGGTAGATCTGGGTGTCATCAGCATAGAGGTGATATTTGAAGCCATAACTGTTGATAAGTTTACCCAGCCTAGAATATATAGATGGAGAAGAGTAGAGGACCCAGAACAGATCCTTGAGGTACTCCAACAGACAGAGGCATAGGAGAGGAGGAGTTGCCGGCAAATGACACAGAAAACGACATGTGGGAAAGATAGGAGTGAATCCAGGAAAGAGCAGTGTCACAGAGGCCAAAAGAGCTAAGGGTCTGTAGGAGGAGGGGGTGGTCAACTGTGTCGAAGGCAGCTGAGAGGTCGAGTAAGATGAGTATAGAGTAGTGGCCAATATTTTTTGCAGAGAGTAGATTGTTTGTAACCTTGGTAAGGGCAGTCTCAGTTGAGTGTTTTGGGCGGAATCCGGATTGCAGTGGGTCTAGCAAGGAGTTGGTGGACAGCAAGTGGGTTAGGCGATTGTAAACTAGTTTTTCAAGGAGTTTTGATGTTAGTGGAAGCAGTGATATGGGGCAGTAGCTTTCAGGAGAATTAGGGTTGAGGGAGGGTTTTTTGTGTATGGGAGTGACTTTTGCCTGTTTGAAAGAAGATGGGAATGAGCCGGTAGAGAGAGATAGGTTGAAGATGTGGGTAAGAGCAGGAGTGAGGGTGGAAGATAGGGAGGGTATTAGATGGGAAGGGATAGGGTCGAGTGGGAAGGTAGTGAGGCATGAGGAAGATAGTAAGGAAGAAACTTCATTCTCAGTGGCTGGATGGAAGATAGAGAGGGTGACAGAGGGAGTAATTGGGCCTGTTGGAATATTGCAGGTTGGTGTTGGGATGTTGCTTCGGATAGTATGTGTTTTGTTTAAAAAGTAGTCTGCCAGGGCTTGAGCACTAAAGACAGATGGGGTGGTGGAGCAGGTGGGTAGAGGAGAGAGTTAAAGGTGGAAAAGAGTCGTTTAGGGTTTGAGGAAAGCGTAGATATGAGAGAAGAGAAGTAGGTTTGCTTGGCTAAGTGAAGGGCAGAAGTGTATGAATGAAGAATAAACTTATAGTGTATGAAATCAGGCTCAGAGTGAGTTTTCCTCTAGACACGCTCAGCAGTACGAGAGCATTTTTGCAAATAGCGTGTATGCTGAGCATGCCAGGGCTGTAACTGACTGCGTGGTGTTTTGCACAGCTGGGGAGGGGCAAGTGTGTCTAGTGCAGAGGAGAGAGTTTTGTTATAGTGGGCTGTAGCGAGATCAGGGCAGGTTATAGTGGAAGTGTAAGGGAGGAGATTTTGAATGATTTTTGAAAATTGTGTATTTCTGCAGGTGCGGGATGGAGAAGTGGGTTTAGCTTTTGCATTAATATTATAGGTAACCAGGTGATGGTCTGACATGGGAAAAGGGCGACAGGGGGTGTCAGATATAGAGCAGATGTAGGAAAATACCAGGTCGATGGAGTGTCCATCACGGTGAGTCGGGAGTAGGGTGGATTGTGAGAGACCGAAGGAGGATGTGAGTGAAAGAAGTTTAGAGGCATCTGGGGGCAGATGGGTTGTCAATGGGAATGTTGAAGTCCCCAAGAATTAGGGCTGGTATATTTGAAGAGAGAAAGTGAGGAAGCCAGGCGGCGAAGTTGTCAAAGAATTGGGAGGTTGGTCCAGGAGGGTGATAGATGACTGCCACTTTGAGGGAGAGAGGGGAGAACAGGCGAATACAGTGGACTTCAAAGGAGGAGAAGGAGAGAGATGGGATTGGAGGTAGGTATTGATAAGTGCAGGAGGGGGAGAGCAGGATGCCAACACCACCGCCACGTTTCTCATCTGGCCTAGGGGTATGGCTAAAGTGAAGGCCAGCATGTGTGAGAGCAGCAATGGAAACAGTGTCAGAAGGAGATAACCAAATTTCTGTAATTGCTAAAAGGGTGAAAGCATTTGATAGAAACAGGGCATGAATGGCTGTAAGTTTGTTGCAGACAGAGTGAGAGTTCCATAGTGCGCAGGTGAAAGGAGTGTGTGCGTGTGGAATGCATTGGATGGAAATTAGGTTATGTGTGCTGCTTTTATTAAAGTTTCTATAAGGAGTGCGTGATTGGGTAATGGTGGGAATGAGGGTGGGCCCAGGATTTGGAGAGATGTCGCCTGATGCTAATAGCATCAAGATGGAAAGTAAGAGTAGGTGAGAATGAGATTTATAGCAGTGGGGGCATTTCTGGGAGGTGGTGCAGTTTGTTGATATAGATTTTTTTTTTAAATATTTTTATTGAGACAAACAAAAGAAAATAAAGTAATACAACTCCACTTGGGTATGCGCATAGAAATTACATACATAAAAAGGTAAACAATAAGTCTTGGACAGTGGTGTAATAGTTATCTTGTACTTTACACATACATAGTACTTCATTTGCTGGTGAGTATAGAGGTGGAATTGCTCAGGAGTGAATATAGGGTCTCTTTTTAGTGGTATAGGGGGTATTATAAATATAAGTTAACAAAGTTATATAACTGTTTCGTGAAGGGATAGGCCAAGAGGAAAATATTTATCAAATAGCTGGCTGGGATTATTCAAGAGATCTGTGTCGATGGAGGGATATAACTAACAAGAATACTGTGAGAGAGGGAAAAGATTACAGTGGACAAGAGCCACTTGAATTAAAGAAAAATGGGTATAGGACCCAGGATAGGGGGGAGGGGGGAGGCGGAGCTATAATAGATCGCTCTACATGAAATGTAGCTGGTATAAAGAGGGAGAAGATGAACCTTGTAAATACTCTGGATATTTATTTGGAGTATAAGGAGCGGGAGAGGGGAAACTTGCAGGTACATGGCTAAATATTCTTTGATCTCAACTATGGTGGATTTGCGAAGATTTATAAATAAGGAGTAGTATGCATATTCAGCAATGACCGAATCTCTAGGAAGGCAAATATTAAACAGACAAACATTAGTTAAGTACAGTTTTCATATGTTATGCAGTCAATATATCTAGATGGAACAGAGTAAGGTTAAGTTAGAATCAAGGTTAAATTAGAATCAAGGAACTTTTAAGTTGATCTAACTTGAGCGGCATAAACAATAACAGTAATCTGGCTAGTAGTTAATCTTCATTTAGCAGGGGTAATTTTTCCTGTCTAGCTAGGCTAATAGTTAAAATAAAACATGCTCAGCTGTCTCAGAGATGGTTTGACTTCTAGAGTTGCTATGATATATCTAAGCAGATAAGACTAAACAGTCACACAGACTAACTACTTATTATCTATAATTATCAAGCATGTACTGACGCTCTTTAACGTACCTGGTTATCAGCCATTCACATGCAGAATTCATAAGAGGTCCAAATATACCAAGATAACTATCTAAAACAAGAGAGGAGTAGGAAATATTATATATATCCTGCTATAGTGTACTACATATGTTTGTGGGCATAACTGGTAGACAGTCTCTCTTGTTGTATATTTATAAAAAGCAGGGAGCCCCTCTCTTATTAATAGCACTCACAGAAATGACCGAACTTAACAACCTAGGGTTCCCAGAACATAGAGTAAAATGATATAGAGCAGCATTTAGAGGAGTCAAAAAAAGTTATGACATATGAAAATAGAGTAATGTAATTCCCCAAACTAAAGTTCAACTGATAGCAATCCTGGCATAAATACAAAGACACCAAGAACCCGTTGACAAAGCAGATTTTCATATTGTGGTATCAGTCCTGTAGAATGAATACATTTAAGAGTACGCAGTAGTGAACAAGCAAAAACATATTACTGTGGGCGAATACAGGCCAGGTAACATTGGCATTAATATCCATAACACTATCAATATTGGTATAACTTATATAATTCTATAAGAACTATAGACTTATCAACTAAAGCTAACTCTCAGCTCGTATTATATTAAGTGAACGGACACATTTCTGGAACATATATAGCTGGGACCGTTCATTTCAGGGTTAGATTGAAGAGCATAAAGTGTGTAGCCCATATATAAAACCTCAACAGCTACCCATCTGCAGATTAAATAGGCAAATGTGAAAATATACAGAACAATGGGTATAAATCTGCTATGTCTATGAGTGACACTGGTAGCCGAGAAGAGCAAGACATAGAGCATATATTGGAACTTCCACTTAGCAAACAAGCACAGCGGCATGTAAACATCATAACTAAAGCGAAAGAAAACAAACATAGGAATAAAAACTGTAGGTGAATCATAGGTCTGAACAAGCTATGCAGTCTGATAAATGTAAACTGGCTTGCTTCTCTGTCCTAGTCCATGTGAGCACTAAGATGGCAGATTGGTCACATTGTGTTCCCCATAAGAAATACAGCAACCAAAGTGAGAGCTTGTACCATCCAGTGAGAAATGGTCCCAGGTGTGCTACTTAACCAACTCCACTTCTACGTAGCGCTGGAAGGGCCCTTGTTATGCAGGCCTGCAGTGTAGTGGGTCTCCCGCATAGGTGATATTGCTGCGGCATAGTTCCAGCAGATAGGCTCCGGCCTTCTGTCTGTCCTCTCCTGCTATGTAGGTCGTCTGGAGCCCTTTTCCCTAGACCTAGTGAAACTGTCCGGTGAACTGCAGCATTCGGTGAGATCCCGGCTGCATGGCGGGGCATGGTTGCGAGCCGCATGATTCCCTCCGATCTCTCATTACCCTACAAGTGAGCCTGTGTCGCGACTCCACCAGGGAGGTAGGTCACATCCCCCTCCGTAACATTCAGGGAGCGGATCTCTCCGGGTGTATCTGGTATTTCTGGAGAGGTTTCCGTTGCTGGCTCTAACACCATCAGTTCAGGCTGATTGCTCAGCTCCTCTAGGGTCCCCATACAAACTGACTCAAACTGTGGTGAGCTTGGGAAGTGGGTCTTTGGAAACTTCGGTGGTATCCTTCCTTCTGACAGGGGAGCTGATAGAGTAGAGCAGTCCCCAAAAATTCCCCTCAGATCTGCAAATCTAAGAGACATCAAGTTGTCAAAGGCTTCCAGGGCCGTCAGTATGGCAGCATTGAATTCTTTCATATTGCACTGCAGGGTACAACCAGGGCTCCACGTGGTTAACAAGATGGCATATCCATGATGATTGTAGCTACATTAATCGCGGTAATGTCCTATGTAGGTCCGTTATAATCTGGTTTTAAGGTACTTGTATAGTCTCCCTGGGTCATACTCCTATGTTCAAAAGTAAATATAACTGTAGTGAGCGGTTTTTAACCCCTTAATGACAACTGACGTACCAGGTACGTCATGCATTGACAAGCAGTTAATGACAATGGACGTACCTGGTACGTCAGTTGTCTAACAGAGTGCTGGAAGCGATCACAAATGCTTCCAGCAGCTCTGAGGGTATTGCAGTGATGCCTCGATATGGAGGCATCCTGCAATACCACTTTACAAGCCCCCGATGCAGAGAGAGCCACTCTGTGGCCCTCTCTGCACCGGTAGCGATAGCGCCGGGTGTGAGGGTGCGCGCGCACGTGCACGATGCGCGTGTGTGCACGTGAGCATGCACGTGCGCGCACGTGCACCCATTAGCCACACTGACACCAATGAATGAGGGCAGAAAGGGGAAAAAAAAGGGATTTTTTTAAAAAAAAAAATATAAAAGGATCTGGGAGGGGGTGGGGGTGGGGGTATTGTGGGGGGCTGCTACACTACAGAAATAGTTTTTTAAGTAAAAATAAAATAAAAACACTTTTTGGGGGGTTTTTGAGGCCAAACTGGGTACTGGCAGACAGCTGCCAGTACCCAAGATGGTGGTAATTAGGTAGGGGAGAGGGTTAGAGAGCTGGAGGGGGGATCAGGGAGGTTGGGGCTAAGGCAGGGGTCCATCACAGCTAAAATACTTTATTATTTTTATTTTTAAAAAAAAAAAAACCTCTTTTATTTAGTACTGGCAGACTTTCTGCCAGTACTTAAGATGGCGGGAACAATTGTGGGGTGGGGGAGGGAAGAGAGCTGTTTGGGAGGGATCAAGGGGTGGGATGTGTCAGGTGAGAGGCTGATCTCTAAAATTAACCCTGCAAGCTCCCTACAAGCTACCTAATTTAACCCCTTCACTGCTGGGCATAATTAACGTGTGGTGCGCAGCAGCATTTAGCGGCCTTCTAATTACCAAAAAGCAACGCCAAAGCCATATAAGTCTGCTATTTATGAACAAAGGGGATCCCAGAGAAGCTTTTACAACAATTTCTGCCATAATTGCACAAGCTGTTTGTAAATAATTTCAGTGAGAAACCTAAAATTGTGAAAAATGTTAAGTTTTTTTTTTTTTATTTGCTCGCATTTGGCGGTGAAATGGTGGCATAAAATATACCAAAATGGGCCTAGATCAATACTTGGGGTTGTCTACTACACTAAAGCTAAAATTAACCCTACAAGCTCCCTAATTAACCCCTTCACGCCTGGGCATAAAACATGTGTGGTGCGCAGCGGCATTTAGCGGCCTTCTAATTACCAAAAAGCAACCCAAAAGCCATATAAGTCTGCTATTTCTGAAAAAAGGGGATCCCAGAGAAGCATTTACAACCATTTGTGCCATAATTGCAGAAGCTGTTTGTAAATAATTTCAGTGGGAAACCTAAAGTTTGTGACAAATTTTGTGAAAAAGTTAACTTTTTTTTTTTTTGATCGCATTTGGCAGTGAAATGGTGGCATGAAATATACCAAAATGGGCCTAGATCAATACTTTGGGTTGTCTTCTACAAAAAAATATATACATGTCAAGGGATATTCAGGTATTCCTGACAGATATCAGTGTCCCAATTTAACTAGCGCTAATTTTGAAAAAAAGTGGTTTGGAAATAGCGAAGTGCTACTTGTATTTATTGACCAATAAATTGCAAAAAAAGCAAAGAACATGTAAACATTGGGTATTTCTAAACTCAGGACAAAATTTAGAAACTGTTTAGCACGGGTGTTTTTTGGTGATTGTAGATGTGTAACAGATTTTGGGGGTCAAAGTTAGAAAAAGTGTGTTTTTTTCCATTTTTTCCTCATATTTTATTATTTTTTTTTTAGTAAATTATAAGACATGATGAAAATAATGGTATCTTTAGAAAGTCCATTTAATGGCGAGAAAAACGGTATATAATATGTGTGGGTACAGTAAATGAGTAAGAGGGAAATTACAGCTAAACACAAACACTGCAGAAATGTAAAAATAGCCATTGTCATTAAGGGTAAGAAAATTGAAAAATGGTCCGGTCATTAAGGGGTTAATGTGTAAATTATCCGGATAGGACCGGAGCTATTCAGAGTTGCGACCGCTCAGATACAGAGCTTCTTCCCCCCCCCCCCCCCATTGATATAGATTTTAAAATAGAAAGTAGTTCATGAGAGCTAAGGTAAGGAGAAGAAAGGAGAGGGGCCGATATAAACTGCATGTGGAGAAGGGTAAGGTATGAGCATGTGAGCATGCTTGTGGAATAGACATGAGACTGTTAAAAGGAAAAGCAGTCCTGAAAACATAGCAGAATGTTAAGTGCAAAAGATTTTTGAATGAAAATATTTAGCTTGCCTCAAATCTTCCTCAAATCTTGTTCAATTCTTGTCTAATTCTAAGCCTTGCCACTTAAAGATGGTCACTTAGACAGATAGGAGCTTAGAGATATGGAATACTCTGCAAACGCTCAGGCCCCAGCCTGAGTTTTCTCTTTCTGCCCAAGTAATGTAAAAGTGTAATGATCTACTCTTCTTACACATGATGTACTGTACTGCATAATTAGCAGGCCTTTTATAATCTATTGGATGCTATACATTAGAGAGTTCAGTATTTCTCTTCTTAGCACTAATGCATTCTGTATCATTGCACACTATCGTGTTATTCACTCCAAGTAATTGTTGCCTAGGGTCACCATCCCTCTACTATATGAATGCAAACTAGCTAACTCATCCTTCAGTATAATGAATACAACAACCCTTACCCTAGCAATGCCATCTACCCATAATCATCTTACATTATATGCATAATGCCCCCATGCCTAGTTTACACATTGTACAGTACCACATAGCCAGGTCAATCACTTGCATTACATTATCTAAATTGTTTTGGAGGTACTAGACCTGGTAAGTGGGCTGCGTGTGATTTGTGCAATAATATATATAGAATGGCTTAAATCAAATGGTCATATGTAGTGATTGTGTGTGAAGTGTTAATAATCATGGTGTTTGAGTGAGTATACATACTGTGCAAGGTAAGTGACCTTGGTATGGTGCAATGTGAGATCTGGCTACCTATGTAAATATACAGGGGTTTTGTGTATAACCTCTCTCCGTATACAGGGGGTTTGTGTATACTGCTCTCTTAGTATACAGGGGATTTGTGTATAACCATCTCTCAGTTTACAGGGGGTTTGTATAACCCTCTCTCAGTTTACAGGGGGTTTGTATAACCCTCTCTCAGTATACAAGGGGTTTGTGTATATGCCGCATTTTGTGTTTTGTAATTGTCACCATCTCTGATTAGGAAGATTCACTGTTTGTAAACAATTTTTGTTGCTGTTCTAGATCTGTATATATATATACATATATATACATATATATATATATATATATATATATATATATATATATATATATATATATATATATATATATATATATATATATATATATATATATAAAATCAATGTAAATATTTGCATAGGAAATTACCACATCTAGGCAAGAATCCCTGCTTGCTTTTTCCCCAGAAATAACTCATATACAATGTTACCAATGCAAAAGAGAATTCTGGGTAAGCTATGCAAATTAGATATGCAAATTCTCAGTTTTTTTTCTTCAAAAATACTGTTTTAACACAGCTATCCTTTTAACAGGATTATGGCAGCAAATCAGAAATCACTCCTAGACAGCCTGTTTCGTTCTATTTGGAACTCATCAGTAGGAGATAGATTTCTGGTTGCTGCATTGATAAAGCTATTTTCAAGGTTAAACCAAAATTCATTAAAATTATGGGGGGGAGATAATTTCAGTGGAGGATTTTAATTTTTCATTTTTCATGGAGGATTTTAATTTCAGTTTTTTTATCTCCCCCCATAATTTTAATGAATTTTTATATATAAATAATAAATCTAAATAACTGTCACTTACTACTACACTTTAAAATTGGTATCTTCTCACCTGCTCTTTAGATATATAAATATATTTACATATACCCTAAACACATATTTATTTACTTATATTCATTTGGAATATTTTTATATTTACTTATTTACACACGCACACTTCTATAGATTTTCATGTATATTTATATATATATATCTATATAAAATCATATACACTCTTCTTTAATATAATAAGTTATTAACAGACTATGTTTTACCTTACAGAAAGCAAATAATATTTTATCCATCCATCATTCTTAATAATTGTGTCACACAGTGACACACTATCTCAGACTGTGGGACCGTGAGAGGACAATGACCCGGGCCCATCGGTAGAACAGACCAGCCAGAGCCAGGGGGGCAGAGAGACTGAGACTGAGTGACTCTGTCACAAGACTGTGGAAGCCTGGAAGGGACTCACTCAGGAGATTTTCTCCCACCAGCCAGAGTGCAACAACACCATATGCACTGTCACAACACCCCCCCCAATGCCCCCCCTCAGTCTGACAGTCTGAGCTAAGCACCGTGAGGGTGACCATGCCCCCCGTGGCCCCCTTAGTCTGACTCTGTGCCCCCGCGCCCCCCCCCTCAGTTTGACTCTGAGCTTACCTGAGGATGATTCCTAAATGTCTCTCTCGGACTCCATTCTCCTCCACAGTCCACTCACTCAGTCACTGGCTGTGACAGTGACACTGCTGCCATCCAGCCTGTCACGCTAGCCAGAGTCCAAGACGACTCCAGAATCAGTTGACTCCTCACTCCTGTCTCCTGCTACTGACTAGGCTGCACTGCACGTGCAGTCACGAGACAATTGTTGAGATACACGTGCATGCAGCCAGTCAGTGAGTCAGGAGGGAGGAGGAGTGAGAGATCATGTGTGTGCGCCCAAATGGAAAGTTCCGGCCCGGGGGAGCTGGCAGCAGACTGGACAACAAATAAAGTGCAAATTACAAATGGTGTTATAAATATTATTTATTATAATAACAGATCAGTGAATCAAAGGTTTATAATAAGGTTCGGGAAAAAAATAAATAATAAAAAAAAAATAATAACCCCCCCCCAAAAAAAAAACAACCACCTGCCATGGGCCGTTAATTATCCCTGCCTATGTTAATTCTCGCACACGGGCAAAAATAAATATATACAACACAGAATGCCCCATCTCCGCACAGTGACATGCAACTGGTTGGTCAGACTTTTTGTTCTTCAAGGCCATGTGGTGTATATGCTCTTTTGCCCATGTGTGAGAGTTTACATAGGCAAGACACAAGGAACCCTACATGAACGGATGGCCAACCATAGGCTGGTTCTATAAATATATATATTATATATATATATATATATATATATATATATATATATATATATATCCATATCCAATAAAAAGGCACTCATTGGTCTTCTTGCATTAGAACATAGCATTTATTTAAAGGAACAGTGAAGTAAAAAAAAACCTCTCATGTTTCAAATAGGGCATGTAATTTTAAACAACTTTCCAATTTACTTTTTTCACCAATTTTGCTTTGTTCTCTTGGAATTCTAAGTTGAAAGCTAAACCTAGGAGGTTGATATGCTAATTTCTTAGACCTTGAAGGCCACTTCTAATCTAAATGCATTTTGGTTATGCAAAACTGGGGAATTGGTAATTAAGGGACTATCTATCTTTTAAAACAACAAAAATTCTGGTGTTGACTGTCCCTTTAAGCAAAGGTAAAAAGGACATAACGTTTCGGCGCACATTAGCGCCTTTGTCAAATGTCACATAAAAGGTTTAACAGTATAAACCTAAAAACAATTGGCAAATAGAACAATACCATCACCTTAAATACCTTAACAAGCAATACTAATGACCAACCGGTTCCCCTCCATGCCAACACGCGTCAGTGACATCATCATCGACTGCCGTCGCATTACGAATCATCACCCCATGTGAGCATTACCATAGTTACCAATCATAAACCTCTAAACTACGCTAAGGGACCGGATACGATATAAGGGTTAGTATACTCCACCTACAACAGGCAGGCTCAATTCATATAGGGTAGGGATACTGCAAATATAGAGAATGATATATACATATAACATGTCAACAACAAGTACATGGGTATCCAACAAAAGACATATTAGTGCTCCATTTCTAGGACCATATCATCCTTTCAATAAGACCCACATATATACACTGCTGTCTTCATTGCTTCCTGAGGTATGGGTAGTAACCAGAACACCAGTGAGTGCCCATTTGGAACCGACATCCATGTAAAACTTTGGAATGATGCTTTGGCATAGATTAATAGAATGGACTAAAGTCCAGAGAGGTGTTAAGACCCCTAGGGGTCAAAGTGTCCATCTTGTAGATCCACTTGGTCTCCAGTTGCAAGAGCCTGTTAGCCCTAATGCCACCCCTAGACAGTGGGGGTATATGATCTATAAGCATGGATCTTAAGCTAGAGACACTGTGTTTATAATTGGCAAAATGACGTGCCACCGGTTGATCGGATTCTCCTTTTGACAGCACTTCCCGAATGGCACACCAATGGTTAGCCATTCTATCCCGGAAGGGGGTGGTAGTTTTACCAATGTAAGCCAACAAGCATGTCTACCACATAGGTGCTTGTGGGGCGTTTATTGCTATGTGGATGCTGGAAAGATTATTCCATTTGCATACTATTGCAGGTTATGCAGTTGCCACAGCCCTTCTTGGCTGATTTAAGCCAGGACTATTTGTGATAACACATCACCAGATCTGTTTTAACTAGTAGATCATGTAAGTTGTTAGCTCTGCGATAAACCATTCTGGGGGCTCTCATCTGTTGAAATGGTAATGTTGCCGTACAGATTTAGCCAGAGTATCACATGTTGGTACATAGGTAGTCACAAAATTCAGGTAGTTATTTTTGCCATCAATGTTAATGATCTTCTAAGCCCTTGTATTAGCAGTGGGGTTTAACAAACTCTCGCCTGTAGCCACAACATCCTTGACATCATAACCTCTTGAAGTCAGTTTCTTCTCCATATCAGCCACCTGTTTCATAATAATGGGCACTTCACTGTTATTTCTCTTGACCCTTGTGAGTTGTGAGGTAATTATACCTGTTTTTTGATGCCTGGGATGAAAACTCCTGGCAACCATCAAAGAATTGCGGTCAGTCGGCTTAGTGTAAAGAGACGTGCCAAAACGGCATCCACCACAGGCATCAACCTTAAAGATATTCAAATCTATAAATGTATCATATGCTTGTCAAATTCCAACTGAAACCGGATAGGGCACACCATGGAGTTCAAACATGATACCTACTCCTGCAACTCCAATATGCTACTTCTGCACACCAAAAACACATCATCGGTGTAATTAGTGTAGTACTGTATTTTAGGGTGCATAAATAGCTTCAGAAGTTAACGTTCATACCATGCCATGTAGAGATTAGCATAAGTGGGTGCCATGTTTGACCCCATGGCTGTGGCTGCAATCTGGAGATACTAATCTCCTTCAAATTTAAAGTAGGTTTTCTCTAAACACAGAGTCAATAGATCACACAAAAATTATGCGGGTTCTTATCTCTCTTAAGGTTTTTCCAACATACTGTAGATCACAGAGATTGCACTCTAGGAGGTATACCACTCCTTTCTCTCTACAATTCAGACATCTTTCTATTTCAAAAATCTCCCCAGTCCTAACTGAGCGAAATGTGTTCCCCGTATCTGAATGCTTACATGCTTTACATTCGCTAAAGCCACATTTGTGTAGCCCTTTTATTTGTAGCCAAGAAGATTGCCTATTGTTGACTTTAGGAACTGTAGGAGATACTATATTGCCTATTGTTCTGCCGCTTCTATATGAGAAGAGACATATTTTGTGTGCTATTTTCGCTAGGCTGTTGTCTGCTCTTAATATTGGTAGATGGTTTTTTATTATACCACAAATTTTAATATATTGTGGTGAGTATTGAGTGACAAAACTGATACTGTCTTGGTCTTTAAAACATTTTCATTTATTGTAAGAAGTTTTAGTTTTTATCAATTCTGTCTGGTCCATAGTGGACACAGCTAGATGGGCATTTTTTATAACATGTCTATTATATCCCCTATCTTTAGGGTGACCATCTAAGCGTACAGCTTCTTAAATGTAATCTGACTGATCTGTATAATTTTATTTTAACTCTCATATGCTGGCCTTTTGCTATAGCTTTGAAAGTTTCCTTTGGGTGGTTGCTGTTTGCATGCAAAATCACATTTTTTGAAATGGGTTTTCTATATAGTGTAGTTTCCACTTGTCTTTCATTTATGTTACCTCTCAGTGTAAGATCCAAATAGTGAATCTCTTCCTTTTGCACTTCATATGTGAAGCGTACTTCCATTTTATTACTTTCTACATATTTTAGAAATGTGGGCAAAGTCTCATCATCTCCTTCCCATATTAAGATGAGATCATCTATAAATCTTTGATATAGTTTTATATGCTCCTTGAAGGGGTTATCATCCGCATAGATGTGGCACAGCTCCCACTACCCCATAAAGAGGTTGGCGTATGAGGGGGCAAATTTAGCCCCCATAGCTGTGCCACATCCCTGCAGATAATACACCCCCACAAAACTGAAGTAATTGTGTGTCAGTAGATATTCAATCACCTTTAATAGGTACTCTTGAAATGCTTTTCCTAGATTGCTGCACCTAGATAGAAAATACTTCACAGCTTGTAAGCCCTTTTCATGAGGTATTGATTGTAAAGTGAGACGACATCTAACGTCACCCATCTACTCTTGCTAGTCCATTGGACTTGGTTCAGCTTTTGTATCAGTTGGATAGAATCCCTAAGATAGCTTGTTAAGTCTAGCACTAGGGGTTGCAGAATGGAGAACACCCATTCTGATAGGGGCTCCAGTCACAATCCTACCCCTGAAATTATGGGGCATCCTTTTACATCTTGTATGCTTTTATGTACTTTGGGGAATACATGAAACACTGGAGTTTTAGGAAATGTATTTATTAGAAATTCTTGGGTGGCTTTATTTATGAAACCATTATATAAACCCTCATCCACTAGATGTGTAACTTGATACATACATTCATTTTTTATACCATTTTGTAATACCGTATAACTTTTGGTATCTGATAATTGTCTCATTATTTCTCTGTCATTTGTCAGCTTTATTTTGTACTACGACACTGCCCCCTTTGTCCGATTTTTTAATAATGATGTTAGGATTTGTTGCTAGTTCTTGTAATGCTAATCTTTCCTTTCGAGTCAGGTTATTATCTTGTGGAGAAGCTGTATCTCCATACAGTAGTTCCAAGTCACCAACTATCCTCTCATGGAATATTTCCAGGACACTGCCTCTAGATTGAATGGGGTAAAATATTGATTTTGGCTTAAAGCCTATGTGTGAGTCTACCACTGTGGAGACGTCTTCTAACTGTTCACTTTGTAGACTTAGTAGTGTTTCTCTAGTACATGAATCCAAAAAATCTAGATGGACATCTGGTGTTAACTTATTGCTATCAACCTGCACATCTAAAGTGTCCACTGTGTTTGTATACTGTGAGAAATGTTTAAGGGTTAAATTTTGAACCATTCTATTTACATCAAATATCATATTGAACAGATTAAAATTAGTTGTTGGTATGGAATTTAATCCATAACTCAAAATGCCTTCTTGTGGTATGGTTAATGGGGTGTCTGAAAAGTTAATCACTAGTGATACTCCATGTTCTTTTTTGCTCTTAGCTGGTATCTGTTTAATTTCATGTAGTTGTTTTTGTTTTCCCGCCCCCCTGAATTCTTTTTTGTAATGGGTATTACCGGATTCTGTGCTTGTACTGGGGCTGGTACTAAAAAAAGAGGGTAGTGACCAAGCGCTAAGGCAATCCCCAAGCTGTACACAAACAGAGGGCCTAACCAACCCCCAAAGAAATTAACACAGATAATAAAGCATTTTATACAGCGCCAAAGAGAGGCTAAGGGATAAATATAATCACAGAGGTGTAAAGAAATGTTTAATATAAAATCTTAAAAACATAAGCATAAAAAACTATACATATAAAATATAAGAACAGCTCATAGGAGCGACTAAATTGTCAGATTATAGTCAGATATTGTGGTTAGCAATAGCTGGAGATGTCCCTAAGACTAGGTAAGTAGCATGTGGTCAGTCTAAGCAATAGACCAGGGAAGAGTGCAGACTGATAATACAAAAACACAGTAATAACAAAGCAATGAGTATATGCAAAAAATGTGTGCCCGTGCACTGCAGTGCAAAAAGAAATGCAAAAAAATTAAGAAATGTGTGAAAAAATCTAAAAATTGAAAAATTATATAGTGAAAATTGTGTCAAAGGTGTAAGTGAGGTGAAAAACCAGATAACACAAGGACAGATAAATCACAATAAATAGAATCTAATACAAAAGTCAAATGAAAAAATAAAATGAAAAAATGAAAAAAATAAAATGAAAAAATAAAATGAAAAAATAAAATGAAAATAAAAATAAAAATATTTTTTTCATTATATTTTGGAGTGATTTTTGTTGTTTAGTAACATTTGTTGATCAACATATTTTGGAGTGATTTTTTCATCTGATTTTTTTTCATTTGACTTTTGTATTAGATTCTATTTATTGTGATTTATCTGTCCTTGTGTTTATCTGGTGTTATCTGGTACTAAAAAAGCCTGATCTAACTTGGTCCTGGCAGTGTCAACATCAGTATGTATTTTTTTGTGCACTGTTGGTGGAATATTTGTTAAAATATTTATTTTGACTTGTTTTCTTTCTGGCTCCTTGAGACTCTATGTTAGTGGATACTGTCATAACGGGTGTGTCTTTAGTGAACTTATCAGTACTTTCATGTAAATTCACACTTTCGTTGTCTCCACTATTATCATCCGTTCACTCAGCTTCTGTGTCTGAGAAAGTGACCTTTTTTACCTTTGTTTTTGGAATTACCTTTGCTGTGTTTGTAATTCTTTTTATTATTCTCTCTATAGTTATTGGATCCGTCTCTTCTATGCCAGATATGTACTGTATTAGTCTGGTAATCTGTCCAGTCTCTCAAGAATTTAGTTTGCTTGGTCAGTAATATATCTTCTGTCGATTTTTCTACAGTTTCTATTAGTAGTTCATCAAAACATTTATATTCTAATGCTAACTGATGGTGTGCTAGATGTCGTTGAAGTAATCATGTGCATGAGCCTGAATGAACATTCATCTAAAATCATATTCCACTCATCCTTAAATTTAATGTCAATCACCTCCAAGGTGGGAAATTTGTGTACTCCCCTGGGAATCATTTTCAAGTTCACGTATTTCTCCAGAGTCCATTTATCAAATGTTAGTTTTTCTGCTTTAATCATTAGTGCTTCAATCTGGGAGAATAGGTCTGTGAGATCTAGAGTGGACTCATCCATTGAAAATATATGGTCAAAGTCTTTAGTATAGACATCCAGTTCTTGGGGATCTCTTAATGAGTAATAGCAACATAATTCATGTGTGTCTTCTAGATTAGGGTCATTAGTATAGAATCCGGCTGCCTCCATTGTAATATGATTGAATCAATGTACCGGAACTTGCGTTATATATCCCCTTTTGTATTGTATAGCTGTTGCTCTGTAATACGGCAAAGTGTAAGTGGTAAGAGGTGCTCGCCAGCAGCCCCCAATCACAGGTTGTCCCTGTATACTATGTGCAAAGTCAATGCCTGAGTATGACAGAGCTGAATCACCTTAATAATATATACTGTATATAACATTATTTGAAAAGTATAGTCATTTTCTCTTACTGTTAGTAGGGCTCAATGTGGAGGGGTATACATAGGGGTCCGTATCGGGTAAAAGCAGGCTCGCTAGTCTCCACCTGGTCCTTTTCGGGTAATCAGCCTTTAGTCATGTTCACATGACTGTGAACATGACTAAGGGCTGATTACCCAAAACATTGTTCTTTGTATAACCTGCTCCCACTATGTGGCAATAAAGGAACTCTTGGATGATGAGAAATGGTGCCGCTGCATTTTTTATGAGTTACATATTCTTGGGATTGTTGCAGTGATCCTGTGACAGTGTGCACACACCTGTGGGTCTGAGTGCTGGATATTGACTGTGTTTATTTATTACATAACCAGTTAATGGCTGCTGTACCAACCAGGCATGTGAGGCACACAGAGGCTTATACCGGACACATGGCAGGTACACACGGGCACCAGGGTTTGATAAAATGTTACTTCAGTGAACTCTAAATTAGTTTGAGCTATTCTGTAAACCCCACTTCAATTTTGCAACGTAAATAAATGCTGCGTGCAGTTATCCTTCACATCGTTGAAGGTTACATGCTGCTAAATTTACAGATTTATAAGTAACTATACTTGGTCCCTATGCTGGGTAAGGCGTACGAGGTACCAGATAACTGCACACACAGGTTGTCTATTGACACAACTCCGGCTAGTATTATTTGCTTGAAAATTTTGAAATGTAATGCAGATTTATTTTACATTCACAAAAAAAAAAAAATATAGACAATGCATGGGGCATTGCAATACCCGAGCAATGTATAATGTTTAAAAAAGTTACTTTATCTCACGGGCTATGAGATAAATAATGAGCATTTCTGTGCATGGTGACAATGGGATTGGCTTAAGGATTCTGTGTAGAATGCTAGAGAAAACTGTACTGTATTGTTTATATCAATGGAAATTATCTCTTTTCAAACATGCCATGTGCTTAGAAGGGAGGACTATCTGTTTATTTAAAAAAATGATTTCTTGAAAAAACATACTGATGTTTATCACAATGGCCACTTTAATGTTTATAATATGCACACTAAACAAACTTACACATTCACACACACTACACATTCACACACATACTATACATAAACACAAACATACACACTACACAAAATACACTACACACATACAAATATACACATTCACACACATATACATACTATACATAACACATTCAGATTATTTATAATATGATTATCACTAACTGAACCAGATTACACATGAGATCTCCCATATTCTTAAACTAAACTGCATTGTGAACCCCCATTTGAATAGCCCACGAGCCGCCACTGTCTATCAGCAACTATATAGGTAACACTACCTTTATACCACATTTGTCTATTATCTTTATGGACATTACGTTTACTTATAGTTGCTCTTGTACATGTTTGATTAGTGTTTTTATTGGGATTATTTTAATACTCACTTAATAAAAGTTACATTTTAACCTCTACCTTCTTGTTCCTATATTGTGGTAAACATAAATATTGCCAATTTTGCTTTATAACTGTAGTTGAGTGCTAATATGTACATACTTGTTGAAATGTTACTCTGACATTACTTACTCTTCGTTCACATTAATCATGTACAGCACTTCTCCCCTTAAATAATAACTAATGGTTGATGATATGAATAATATCTTATAATTATTGAAATAGGGGACTACGTTAGGTAGTGCCGCTATTACCTCCTTTGTACAGTAAGAATACAAAGTAACTTGGTTTAGACAGTCTTAAAGCAGGCAAAAATGTGAATAAACTGTAGACAAGAAACTTGGCAATAGCTGGCAGGATACGTAGATATGCTGTAGACCAAAACTTGGCAGTAACAGGCAGGATATAAAGAGATGCTGTAATCAGGTAACTTTATAATAACAGGCAGGATACTTGCATATGCTGTAGACTGGAACTCTGTAGTAACAGGCAGGAATGTAGATCTTTGTAATAACAGGCAGGATACTTGCATAGGCTGTAGAATTGTAACTTTGTAGTAACAGGCAGAAATGCAGATCTTTGTAATAACAGGCAGGATACTTGCATAGGCTGTAAACTGAAACTCTGTAGTAACAGGTAACAACCAAGCAAAAGTACCTGAGGCAGTCCTTAGAAAATATCAGAGAATTAGCCAAGATCAATTGGCAGGAAATCAGTCCAGAAATGAAACACAGTGAAAAGGGAAAATCCAGAAGAGTAGTCTCAAAATGAAGCAGAAATCAAGCACCAGGAAATCTAACAAAGCTGAATTCAATCAGGAATCAGGACCAGAGGCTCTGTCAGAGTGCAACACACAATGTCAAGGCCCAGAGCTGAAAGCAAACCTGCCTAATATAGCAGGCTGCTGATTATATGATTTGTTACAGCTGGCAGGCAGGTGGAGCCAGAGAGCCAAAGTTGCAGCAAACAGAAAACCAATATTCTCAGCATGTGACCAAGCCATCTGGTGGCGAAGAGGTAAGTTAGCAGGTTGCAAAATATCAGCAGTGGAAATAAAAACAGGTCCCGGGTTCAATTCTAGGCTGGATCATGATATGTATATATATATATATATATATATTTATGTATATACACACACACACATATATATATATGTATATATATGTAACATCCTCTGTTCCTTTAAGAGCTATTTTTCCATAGCCTCTTTCTCATCTCCTGATTCCTTTATTAGGCACACCTTTGTTCAGACTCACTGCTTGGTATTGCTTGCCTTAACCATTGTAATACTAGCCTCTCAGTCGTTTACAGATCTATGCTACACCTTGTTCCTGCAGGAGTGCTATCTTTGCCTACTCATCCCCCCTACTCAGTGGGATCTTATCAGGATAAGTTGGTTTCTCTTTTCCACAGATGTAACCCGGACCGTCCTCATCCTTGAATCCCGGAGTGGTTCATTTTGAGGGGGCCCTCTGTAACATCCTCTGTTCCTTTAAGAGCTATTTTTACATAGCCTCTTTCTCATCTCCTGATTCCTTTATTAGGCACACCTTTGTTCAGACTCATTCGTTTACAGATCTATGCTACACCTTGTTCCTGCAGGAGTGCTATCTTTGCCTACTCATCCCCCCTACTCAGTGGGATCTTATCAGGATAAGTCTGCCAACTCTGAATGATCAACTAACCTGTCTTTTCAAAAGATCGAAGTCTCCGCTCTGCTCAGGCGGTCAGCTGTAAGGCAGGTGACGTCACCAACGGCTGATCTGCTTCACTTCCGTGTTCGCCACGCTCCTAACTTACGGTCAGTGCAACCAGCAGCTGCACGCTGACAAGAAGGGAACAGAGACTTCCAACAGCTCAGCAAGACTCCTTCTTCTGACCTAACTCTATCGATATCCTTAAACAACGCCTGGGTAAGGGTCCGCATTTCCATCTATAACCGTGTATTACAGTTGTTAACCTATTATCATTTGTATGCTAATTATACAGAGAGTTATAACGTTCACTATAAATATGTATACCAAAGGTTTACATGCTATATTTTATACCATCCACATTATGGTATTGAAATTGCATATAACCATTTTATATCTCCTGCTATCAAGGTATTAAGGTTCAAAGTTAAAACCCTAATGTCTGATTTAGGTACACACTTATATATTCAGTCCTTAAAAACTTTATAAATATATGGTTATCCTATGTTAATACAGGCAACACTAGTTTAACAAATTCTATGTTATCTGGATTATTACAGAAATACCAAGCCAAAAAAGGAATAATGGATCCTGTGGAACTCTCTAATTATGTGGTTACACTGGAAGGCAAAAGGTTGATCAGCTAAATCAGGGTCTGAGAGATCTGCAGGTCGAAAACCAAACCCTTAAAAACATAATTAAAGAAGGGTTAGTTACTGTACCACCCCACACTGACACCTCATTAGAACCCCCAGTTAGCCCTCCAGACAAATTCTCAGGTGATAGGAAACAATTCAGGCAATTTATCAATACTTGTACTTTGTTTATCACTTTAAAGACAAAAACCTTTTTTACTGATAAGATTAAGGTTTTAACTATTATTTCGTATTTAACCGCTTAAGGACCAGCGACGTACCCTGTATGTTGCTGGCCTTTTTTTGGGACATGTTTTATAGCGTCTTGCCACCAGTGTTGAGACTGCACTATTCCACAAAGCCTGCTGGAGGGAGGGCATTAATAGTGTGTTCTTGCTAGACTTGTGCTTTTATGTCCTGAAAAAACGACCAGTGACATACAGGGTACATTGTGGTCATTAAGGGGTTAAGAGGAGAGCCCAGAGCTTGGGCGGATTCTCTTTATGAGCAAAATAATCCAATTCTTAACTCCGTTGATGATTTTCTTAAAGCCCTATCTTCCCTTTATGAAGACCCTCATAGACAGCAAACTGCTGAAAACAAACTTAGAAACCTAAAACAAAACAAAAGGGCAGTAGAGGATTATATATCAGAGTTTAAGATTTGGCAAATGGATTCAGGTTGGAATCAAGTTTCCCTAAAAAGCCAATACAGGTTGGGCTTATCAGAAGCCATTAAAGATGAATTAGCCAGACTTGACCTGCCAAATTATTTAGAGGCCTTAATACAGTTAAGCATAAAAAATGACCACAGAATCAGAGAGAAAAAACAAGAGAAGTTTTCCCATGACACCAACACCATATACCTGGAAAATAAAGCATCATTCACATCATATATATAGTGCAAATGTACACATATGTGTGCAAGATGACTAATTTTTTATTACATTTTATTACACATATATATACTTTTTTGTATGGAACTGATTTTTTTTGCACTTGCACTTTATTACACTTGCATTGTACTTACTTTTGTGGTATAGAAATTTTTTGCACAAGTCACTTGAATTTTTTGCTATCTATTAGTTTTACCATTATAGTGCTATCTGTGTATAGGATTGGTTAGATTTTCAAGTATAATTTCGTTGTCTCTGTTTTCCTACTTTGTACAATGACAATAAAACAAATCTAATCTAATCTAATCCCAACCAACTACAAAGGGCACTGACAAACCTATGGATATAGGGGCCATCAGAGGACCACTAATCTCAGAGGAGAAAGTTAGACGTAGATCAAACCATCTATGCATGTACTGCGCCTCAAAAGAACATGAAGTCTCCACTTGTCCATTACTTAAAAGAACAAAAAAGGGTAAGGAAAAACATGAAAAATCTACTATAACATTAACTAATACCCAACTAACAAACTGTTTAATTCCCATTTCTCTACAGTGGGACCAACATCGCTACCGCTCTGAAGCAGTAATTGATTCTGGGGCTTATTCTTGCTACATTGATTCAGCACATTAAATCCAATAAAATACCACTCATTAAAAAACAAAAACCTGTTATGATGCGTCTTATTGACGGAAAACAATTAGAGAAAGGACCCATTACACACCAAATAGTTCCATTATTAGTTATAACACATAATGAACATAGAGAATATAATTTTTGATGTGCTCTCCTCTCCCATTTTTGCAATTGTCCTAGGTTTACAATGGTTACGGTTACACCAACCCACAATTCAATGGGTAGACAATAAAATAGAATTTAACTCTAGTTACTGTAAAACCACTTGTTTTCCACATGTTCCCCTTCTGGCACTAATAGAAACTAAGATACCAATATAGTATCAAAATTTTGAACAGGTTTTTAGCAAAAAAGAGGCTGAAAACTTGCCCCCACACCGGCCATATGATTGTCTGATAGATCTTCTTCCTGGATCTGACATTCCATATGGTCACATATTCCCACTATCTGAAGCCGAGTTAATTGATTTAAAAACATATATCAATGAAAACCTACGAAAGGGTTTTATAAGTCCCTCAACCTCACCAGGAACAAAGACCATACCTTGCGTCTAATAGTTGACTATAGGGAGCTCAACAAGAGAACCATTAAAAATCGTTATCCTCTCCCCCTAATTCCAGAGCTTATTGAAAGGCTAAAAGGGGCAACTATTTTCACTAAACTAGACTTAAGGGGTGCATACAATCTGATACACATAAGACCTGGTGATGAATGGCTCACTGCCTTCAGAACACGTTACGGATTGTATGAATATACCGTTATGCCTTTCGGGCTCTGTAACGCCCCTGCAACTTTTCAGAGGTTTAGAAACAATATATTCAGAGATCTATTAGACACATCTATGGTCATCTATTTAGACAATATTCTAATTTACTCATCCAATATGCAGGATCACATTAAACAAGTAAGAGCAGTGCTTTGCAGACTACAGGCACAACGTTTATATGTGAAACTTGAAAAATGTATATTCCACACACAGGATATAACTTTCTTTGGTTATCATATTACACCTAATGGAATTTCCATGGAAACTGATAAAGTCCTGACCATTCAAAACTTGCCAACACCTAAAACCAAAAAAGATGTACAGAAATTCCTTGGTTTTTAAAATTTTTATCGCAAATTCATAAAGGATTTTGCTTGCATTACTAAACCACTCAAAGAGCTGATAAACATAAAAACACCTTTTCTTTGGACACAAAAAACTAACGAGGTCTTCCAATATTTAAAAACTTGT